>NW_010207584.1:0-886 GCF_000695765.1 Mesitornis unicolor
ACCCCCAGGTCCTTCTCCTCCAGGCAGCTCCTCCAGGAGCTCCATCTCCTCCAGGAGCACATGATCTGTTCCCCTGGATTTCTGCTGTCTGGAAAAAGCAAGGCAACGAGAGCTCAGTGACTGAGAATAGGGTTCTTCTCACCTAAATTTTAGCTGTCAGGACCTGGCATCTTGTATAAGCTAACGAAATAGGCTGCTTCTACAGAGAACAGTGAGTGACAGAACCATCCCCTCTTTGCCATCGCTTCACTTTATCCAAGAGCCTAACAGAACAAAATATGCAAGAATGAAACATGAGAAATGCTACAATCAAAAGCTACAACCACATGTAGGTAGCTTGTTCTGTCAACAGTCCTGCCACAAAAAAAGGAGCTGCAAACAGAGAGCTCCTTTATGAAAATCACTTGCTGTTCTTTGTCAAGTCCCAAATTGGGAGTGCTGAATTCTCAGACCTGTTTTGCGGCTGTGGAGGAGTTATTTTCTCGTGTTGTTTCACAGCATAAAGAGGATTTCAAGTCCTCTCCAGGATCATCCTGCACTGAAATCCAGAAACTGAAGCCTGGCACAGTGGGATTCGCTCAATAACAATTCTCACTTTTCTCTGAGGATCTATGTGCACCAAAATCAATTAGCATTTGCTACAAACGTAACATAGCAACAGTGGAGAAGCCCTCATTTGATGTAAATCAGTGTGGTTCTTCCGATTTGAAAGAACTTTACCAAATTTCCTCAGCTGTAACTCTCACACAGTGCTTTTGAATAGCTCGCTCTATCACTGGGGAGGTAAGGATCATAAAATTTGAGTGCCAGAAACAGCAAGTGGTCAATTCAATTTGTTAACCTCTTTAGGACTTCTCAAACATTTTATTTCTCTTGTTTTCAGCAG
>NW_010207584.1:917-9353 GCF_000695765.1 Mesitornis unicolor
ATGGGTCTGAATATATGAAAACTGCCACACAGGGATGGATGGTGGGAGGAAAACTGTCCTGAAGCCATAATCTGAGATTTGATTACTTCACCGGCCACAAAAAAACCATTCATAAAATAATCTTTATTAAACTGACATCTTTTTTTTTTTACTGTTTTTAAACTTGAGCAAACTGCCAACATGCTGTGTGAAACAGCATTTGCTGTTGATTTGTTTTGTATTAATTGCAGCGTAACTAAAATGGGGAGTCTTTATTGCAATCAGCTACCAGGAGTTTTAAAACAATAAATGGGGGCATCAGCATTTTCAAATGATACTGCCAGGGTTACTGTGGCACACTGACCAAACTTTAAAATGTAAGCACATTTAGGTGGGGAAATCCTAGCATGGGAAAACTGTTAGTATGTTAAAAAAGGGAGTCAAAAACACCATCTACTAGGAAAACCCTTGATGTTAGCTAAGGCATGAACACCTGAAAGGTCATCTAATCGTGCCATTAAAAGGCTTGAATTTGCTAATATGCCTCAGAGCTTGAGGAAAACTGACATAAAAGGCAGTAACAATAAAACCAACTTAACTGTGTACTTTGCTACATAAAGGAATGAAAGGGAAAACTGAAGTACTAAGAAAATACTCGCGGCATTGACTGTTGCACTAAACAGCAGTACAATTTCATGAATACCAGCTGGACTGCATTAAAGTTTAAATGTGTTTTGGTTTTTTTCCTAATTACCTTTATGCTTGGCTTAATCACGTAGCTCGCTGGAAACTGCAGCCCTGAATCCTCTATTGCAGCAACGCGCTGCAGTCCACACCAGCAGTGCACTAACAGCCCACCACCGTTAACTTCCAGAGCTGGCAAAGTTCAAGGAAGCAGAGACTCCTACACCAACACAGCCACAAGCAAAATATGGCATGTTAAAAATTATCTGATTGGTGAAGGTTATCAAAGGAAATAAAAAAGATAAGACTGAAATTCTACACGTTAACTACCTGTTAAAAATACCCACCGTCCTAAATACAAAGTTTTTCTTTCTTCCCATCAATACTGAGAGATTACTGGGAGAGAAAATTAAAGGAAAGGTATGAACTCAGTAACGGGAGAATTCAAGTGACATGTTAATCTGACAAAAAGCACATGAAAAGTGAACTGTTATGGCCCATCTCCAGACAGAGACCGACAGGACCTGGAAACGCTGTCAAATTACCAACGCACTGCCCGCTTCTTCACGAGCACCGACCCTGCCGCCCTGGATCTCCTCACGCCCGCTTCATCTCAGGAACTACTTGAGGCACCTGAATAAAGGTTAAGCAAGTTGAAGTGTTTTTTCGTTTAGCATGGTTTATCAATGATGCTGAGATTCTGGAGCGTGTTCAGAGAAGAGCCACAAGGATGGGGAGGGCTCTGGAGAACAAGCCTGATGAGGAGCAGCTGAGGGAACTGGGCTTGTTTAGCCTGGAGAAGAGAAGGCTGAGGGGAGACCTCATCACCACCTCCAACTGCCTCAAGGGAGCTTGGAGAGAGGTGGGTGCTGGTCTCTTATCCCAGGTGATGGGGGATAGAACAAGGGGAAACGGCACCAAGCTGTGCCAAGGGAGGTTCAGGTTAGAGCTAAGGAGGAAGTTCTTTACTGAGAGGGTCGTCAGAAGCTGGCACAGGCTGCCCAGGGAGGTGGTGGAGTCACCATCCCTGGATGTGTTTAAAGAGCGGGTAGATGAGGTACTTAGGGATATGGTTTAGGGGGTAGACAGGAACGGTTGGACGTGATGATCTCAGAGGGCTTTTCCAACCGAGCGATTCTGTGATTCTGTGATCAAGAGCTGCATCTCACATAATCAGGAACAGAAATTAAACTCTTTTTTTGTACATTTTTCCCCTCAGCTATCTAAAGTACTGGAAAAAAAATAATAACCCTTTTGGTTGAGAAATGACCAATATTGACACCTATATTGCATTGATTGGATTCCCAGTAATTAAAGCTTTTCATTTTCAAATGGGGATATTCAAAGTCTTCATTTCCAAATTCTAACTGTGAAGCTATAAGTGTCAATAATCTCATTTAAACATTTCAATTAAGTGACAAAATGATTTTTGGTAGGCACAACTAAGACAGCCAAATGCTTAAGAAGCTACTTTATGCTGTGCACTACTGAGTCAACTTTTAACGAACCACAAGTGGTATGAGTGCAGGTATGAAATCAGATACAATAAACCAGAAATTTTCCCATGACTTGAATATAGGAACACTGCAAAATCCACTACAACTCTGAAACTTTGCACTTACTGGAAAGCATCCATTTCAAACCATTTAGTACTATTTAAAAGTTATATCAACTGATATTCTTAATGCCCATTTATTGATCAGCATTCATATTTTTCCATCTTTTTAAAAATTATTTTAAAGCTCTGTAACCTACCATCTTCAGACTACGGATCTTCTTCCTAGTTAAGGATGCTGTGAATCTTAAAGACAGTCAGATGAGAAAAACTCTCTAGCAATGTGACACTGTGGGAATTAGGAAAGTATCTGTGGAAGAACCTCTTCTGCTTTAGAGTATCATTAATGTGGGCTAAAAACACTATACAGTGCATTATTCTGTGCTCTCCCTCTTACGTTGACCACACACAGTGCAAGAAAACTGCAACTCCATACAATTTGTTCCCCAGCTGAGAAAGAAGTAGAACTTTTCTTGTTTTGCAGAAACCTAACCCAAGAAGAGTCACCTGGTGGCTGTCAGACCCATTCACTCGTTCATCACTCACCTGCTCTAAAGGGATCCTAAAATGAAAGTGGAGGGGAAAACAGTCTCTAACTGGAAAGCCAAAAGGTTTTAAACACTACATTTTAAAAAAGTAGAGATACACTTCTAAAGAAAGAAAAGCAACTCTTGTCAAAAGAGATTTAAGCAAAAGCTCCTTGAATAGCATTAAGTGTATGAGTCCTGCAGCTGGGATACCCACCCATTCTAAAACCAAAGAACTCTTTTCAGGTAACTGTTGCCATGATCTTGAATTTCTGCAGACCCACAACTTCCCTAAGCTTTCCAAGAAAAAACTGCGCAGGTTTAAAAAGCTGTTTTCCAAAACATGAACATACATATACAGACTGATAAGCTTTGGGGTGTATCTGGGCCTAACACAGACAGATGATGGGTCCTGTTACCTGGAGAATAACACCAGAAAAGGATTTGCAGGCCAGGAACTGCTTCAAGAGGCCACAACGGCAGTGCCTGGATGTTAACAGCTCCTAATTAGCTTCAAAGCATGCTGGCCCCAACAAATACATTCAGTTCCACTTATCATCAGCAGCCCTGCAAAGACAAAATGCAGCAATCACCCACAGCAAAGCACACCTACCAGTATCCCTATCCTGCCAATGACAAAGGTATTTATACTGCTTTTTGCTACAAAAAAAGCAATTTGGGGAGGTTCCAGCTCCATCTTTAATAACAACGGGAGGACTTCGTATTAGAGGACTCTTGAGTACTCTCAGTACTAAACAATGATACACTCACATTCGGGTATGAGTAATACTTACAGCCTTAGTATTACGTCTTGATTGCCTGTCTTTTTACAAATGTCCTCTAAATGTAATTTTCCAGCAACTACTCACTGAGGAATAGCACCTCCTAACACCACAGGGACATTGCCTAACATCTAAATCTGAAGTTTTTTGCAAGACAGCAATATGCCTGCTAAAAGAAAACAAAACAGCAAGCGCACATGCATGATAGGATTATTTGATTCAATACAATATAAATTAGGTCAGACTCCTCTTTGGAGAATTCTGTGTCAAGAACTAGGTGGTCCACTAAATTTCTATTCATTTGCCTTCAGGCCTGGGGAATTGCAAAGGCTCGCAAGAAACTGATGTTCTTCTACCCACAAGAGTAATCACTATTTGGGGAGAAAAAAAAAGATCTCAGTGTAACCACTTGACAGTATCTGGAGACCTGAGAAATCTCTATATAATAAAAACAGCAGCTAATAAATCTTTGCATATATATAGCACATAAACACATGTATCCAGACACAGAGATATACAAAACTCAATACAGAAAAAACCAGCAAGTGCTTTGTGTACTTACACATTACAACGTCCTAGTTTAACATATAAGCAACTAAAGTAAATCTTCACGCCTCCAAGGGTTGTAGGATCATGCCAACTACTGCACATAATGAAGAAGAGGACTGAGTCAGAGCAAGATGTGACAAGCAGCCCTTCAGCAGCAAAGTTGCTGCACTGTGGATGGATCTGCTCAAGCACACAGCTGAGTCTAAAGGGCCAGGGCTTGGGTAGCTGCATGCCCTACAGCTGGGAACACAACAACCTCTGTGCCTGTGCAGATACACACCTGGTCATCCTGGGCTACGAGGCTCTTAACTCCTCAAAAAGCAATATACTGATCAAGAGACAAAGCTGACAGATCTCCCTCTGACCTGGTTCTTCAAAATGGCACAGGTCTTGAAACCAACCCAACACTGAAAATAGGTTGTGCAGACCCCACTGTAACCTCATGCTGGCACATTCTGGTACAGGGTTTATGTGTGTGAACCACTGAAAGTAATAATAAGACAAGGGGTAACAGACACGAACTGGAACACAGGAGGTTCCACTTCAATTGGAGAAGAAACTTATTCTCAGGGAAGAAGCACTGGCCCAGGCTGCCCAGAGAGGTTGTGGAGTCTCCTTCTCTGCAGACATTCAAAACCCGCCTGGACGCCTTCCTGTGTAACCTCATCTGGGTGTTCCTGCTCCGGCAGGGGGATTGGATTGGATGATCTCTTGAGGTCCCTTCCAATCCCTAACGGTCTGGGATTCTGTGAAGGGCTTTACACTACAACCATTTTTACACAAGTTCTTACAGAGTTTGTTGCTTACTGAAAGCTCTTTCTAAATGGAAGGGGAAGTTTCCTACAGCACAGTTAAAACCAATGAACACTTCTTATGCCCAAAACACCTGAGAATGTGCTTGATGTCTGTGTAAGATGAGATACACAGATGAGGTTGCACCTCAGCTTTTCTATAACTCACAATATTGGGCTTACTCACTTTTTCTAAGCTGTAACAACTCTGCTGCCTTAAACAAAAATAGGAGATTGATTCATGGATGAAATTCTGAAACCACCACCACGAAATGTAATTTTGCTGTAGGTAGACTGGGCAAAATCCAGTGTTAAAGGCAAAATAGAGCTGCAGGTTCTCTATGTGACAAGTCAAAGTACGAAAATGAAAATGTATAAATCTGATTAATTACTTGGTTTTGAATATATGCTTTTCATTCTACTGTATCAAAATACTCATAATAAAACAGTGCAGCTGATGAAGTCAAGCACTCCCTTACAAAGGCTGGCAAATTTGCAGAACAGCACTTGAGGTTCAGATTAGTAAAATCCTAATGAATATCTACTCTAATACCCATGTAATTGCATGGAAAGCATTTGCAAGTGGTACAATTAGGAAAAAAAAAAAAGGAAAGAAAGAAAAGAAAGAAAAAAAAACCACTGGCACAGCTGAAGTCCAGACCATGTTTTTAATGTCAGTTGATGGGACTTAAGTGACAACCTGGAAGAATGAAGATCCCCCCAAGAAAGGAAGAATCGCAGTAAAGATTTCCCATCCTTTCCCACGCCACAATATGATTAAATCTAGTGCTGCAAGTACCAATATCAATATTCAATTTCATTGGTTTTGTCCCAGACACCAAAACTGTTCTCAGATTTTACCAATCAGAAGTGCCACCTCTTCTTGCACACTGTACGAGGCGCAGGGTGTCCAGCACAGGCTCCTGAAACTCTCTCTTGTAACTACATACGTAAGTGATATAATACATAAAATTGATGTCCAACGACAGGACAAGGGGCAATGGGAGCAAGCTGCAGCATAGGAGGTTCATTCTGAACATTAGGAAAAATGTTTTTACTGTAAGGGTGACAGCACTGGCCCAGGCTGCCCAGAGAGGTTGTGGAGTCTCCTTCTCTGCAGACATTCAAAACCCGCCTGGACGTGTTCCTGTGTGACTTGGTCTGGTGATCTTGCTCCGGCAGGGGTTGGACTGGATGAGCTTTCGAGGTCCCTTCCAACTCCTCATATTCTGGGATTCTGTGAAATGCTGCTGCTGCTGCACTACATGTTGCAAGGTTTTACATTTCCTTCTGGGATAGCCAGAACCTGGCATCTCTGCACCTTATCTTCCTACCCATAAAAACAGGGCAGTACGTGACATTTTATCTCACAAATCCACCCTGCAGATAAAAGCTTTACAGACAGAACTAGTGCTGTAAGAATGAAGCTACAGAAGGGCTGAAGGCAAGCACTGCTGAAATAATACCAAACTCTATAGGACATATGAGAGACCGAGTAATAACATACTTCTATTTCTAAGTAATTGCCTGAGCAAACTTAGCAAGATCCAGCAACTCTGATTAATTTTGCAAGAATGCTTGGGTAGTGTTTATAAAAACCAAGTCATTACCTTGACTAAACACTGACTTGGACAGTTAACTTTAACCATCAAGACCTTGACCAAATATTGACTGGGAAAGTTAATTTGAACTCTAAAGTCTAGAAAATCTTGGTCCTCTACTAGTATTTGCTATCACTTTAAAATGTAAGCACAATGGTAAAAACAGAAGTTGTCCCAGCTAACCAATATTTACTGAGTAGCTTGGCTGCTACTAAATTCAACATAACTCTAGCAAAATTTGAAATTCAAAAACACTTAAAATAAAATGGTCCTGTTATGGCTGAGAGGGAAAGGTCAATCTTCCTATGTTTTGCTTGAGTAAAAATGTCTCAAAAGTATTAAAATAAAGAATAACGAGTTTCATGGTTTAAAATTATTTTGATGCATATACACAAGGATTTTCCAGCGTGTATTTAAAAGACATTGTCCTGACTGCCAGGACTGTGTGTTCTTTCTGGTACCTCTACTTTTGAAGCCCCAGTAGCAGGTGCTTCAAGTCTACAACCTCCACTATTGGTGTCACTTCATCATGCGAGGCCACGGGTCAAAGGACATACACAGGGTCTTTCACTAGCTGAGCTAAAAAAAAAAAAGAGAAGAAAATCAATTTCAATCCTCCTAAGATGAAACCACTGATGTGTGCAGTCACTGAAGTCCCGAAGGTAATCCTACAAGAAAACATGATGGTGTTCTCCATCACTCTGCTGAGATACTGTTAAAGTGCAGCCAAATCACCTATGAGGTATAGCCCAAGATCAGCATCTGTATCAGAACACTCCAAACAATATAATAGTGCATTTTAAATATGTAATGAAACAAAGTGGCAATGACAAAGGGGCAAGGAATCTTGTTTCAGGAAGGTGTTATGCATGTGGCTACAGAAATAAATAATGGCTGTGACTCCAGCACTAATTCCACCAACAGTTTCATTCCCACAGTTTGAAAGTGCCTTTTAGCTTTGTGCCCTAAATCCTTTTTTAATACATCAGCTGCCTCTAGCACACTCAATGAAAAATAGCTTAAGAACAAACATACAAGATGTAAATCTCAGATACAAGTAGAAATATCAAGCTAACTGGTGAAAACTTGCTCTTCCATTATTCTTGAGTACAGTAGCAAGGAACAGATTGATGCTGGCGTTATGGGGGGTGAGGGTGGAGAGTGAAAGAACAATAAACAATACAATCATCAGTAGTTTAACACAGCGCTGTTTTGCAACAGAAACATACTGTGAAACAGCTTGCAAGATAAGCTTCATCAACGATAAGTAATTTTTATTCCGTTTGAGTGGCTGAAAACAATAAACATGATTAAATGCTTCAGACATGCATTCAGAATTTAGACAAATGGCAAAGAGTTCCAAGGACTTTGCTTTTAAAACTAATTTGGGGACAGACCTAAAAGTTAGCCTAACCGGTTTGAAATATACAATAAAACATAAGTTCAGAGGGAAATTAAAAAAAACCTTCCCATTCATCTGCAAGCTCCACAATCGTCCCAGACAGAAACAAGCTTTGCTCTTTACTGTTCAGTTTAATACTGGTCCCAGTTCCCTACCTCACTACCATTCACACAGGCATTTCAAATGTGCCAGTCATGAACGTGAACTCCCGTGGCGTGAAACACCCTGCAAACACAAAAGAGGTGGCTCTGGGGAGTTCACAGCCCCGTGTTGCCCTGTGGGATCTGTCACGACTGTCGTGTCCCAGGCTGGCAGCGAGCCCCTGCGTGCACCTTCCCACAGGCACAGCTGAGAAGCAACGCTCTTTGAACTTTTACTGATTCAAGGGTTAGCGGCCACGCACAACCACAAAAACGCACTCAAAACATTCAGATCTAGGGGGTTGTATGCTTCTTGGTTGTTTGTGTTTTTTGTTTTCCCCAAATAAGAGCCGTAAAGGAGAGGTATGTGAACCCACAGCGCCCAATATTCACTGTACCCTCACCTCCTCGCCCGCACACTGGTGG
>NW_010207585.1:0-6595 GCF_000695765.1 Mesitornis unicolor
ATATATTTATTATATTTTGCCTGCCCATTTTATATGGACAATAACAGAAGAATTTCCTTTGATTTCATCACCCTGTACTTCGACATTCCTCAAAGTTGCTGCATTTCATGTGTCTATTTTTCTACCCTGTATTAGATAATAAATATATCAGTAACAGAGAAAAAAACTAATGGAAATAATAATGGAAAGATAATGGAAAAATAATGGAAAAAAGCCTTGGGGCATCCAACTTAGGGGATAAGACCCATAACTGCAGCTCAACCTTCAACCACCAAGTAAAGCACAGGAGTCCTCATCACACCCCATAATGCTCCACACAGCTTTAGCCTTCCTC
This sequence comes from Mesitornis unicolor, assembly GCF_000695765.1. Lineage (NCBI taxonomy): Eukaryota > Metazoa > Chordata > Aves > Mesitornithiformes > Mesitornithidae > Mesitornis > Mesitornis unicolor. The sequence continues at coordinate 335 of NW_010207585.1, forward strand.
TAGTACCATCCATTTCTGCTGTCACCCAGTTATTAATTTAGAAGCTCAGAAGATTGTTTTGCCGCAAAGCTCCTTTGAAAAATTGAATTAATGAAATTATGTTGACATTTTTTATCATAACCGATAAACACGGTGAATAAAGATCGGCCCAGAAAATATATCCTGTTATCCATGGTCATGAAAAACTTGGAGGATAAAAGATTAACACTGCTTCACAGATGCACCATCACTTTGTCTGAAAGACTTCAAAGTACTTTCTAAATTTGGATTCCATTATCCCCATTTTGCAGAGCATAACCCACTATTACACTGTGCTCTCCATAATTAATTTTCCATATATGCAACATAATTTCTCTAAATACTACAAGTCCTGGGCTGACGGCTTTTCTGTTCTTTTAAAACCAAAATGCAAAACCTTATCTAATACAAATATTTACTCTGGTGTTAAGGGAAAACAATATTATCATGCTCAAATAATAACAAATTCAGTTATGACATGATGTGTGGAATACATGTGGCAATGCAATTTTGGCTTCAGGTAAGAGTTTCATATGGTAATAATTTGGCTATACTACCTGCTATTTCCAGCATAAACACCTTTTCTAACAGGTTCAATAAATAGGATGCTGTCTTCAGCTGCATGATATTAGGTCATTAATTCAGTTATGCCATGAAGGCATCTAGTTTATTTGAGATGGCTTAGGACAAACTGTCTGGACTTCAGCTGCTGCTGCAGAAGGGAACAGGTTTCCTACACACCCAGCAACAATTTATCAGCCCCGCATGGATATCTCAGATACGGCATCTAAACCTCTGAGCAATGAAATCATTCCTCTAAGTTCCATTTATTTTATAGCAAAATAAATATAAATATTGGTCCAGATACAAATCTGCTCTGCCATCTTGACCAAGTATCCCAGTGTCTTGCCCAGGATTTTGCATGTAACATAGAGGGGTGATTCTGCCCCTCTGCTCTGCTCTAGTGAGACCGTACCTGGAGCACTGCATCCAGTTCTGGGGTCCCCAGTATAAGAAGGTCATGGAGCTGTGGGAGCAGGTCCAGAGGAGGCCACAAAGATGCTCAAGGGCTGGAGGACCTCCCCTATGAGAACCAACTGAGAGAGTTGGGGCTGTTCAGCTTGGAGAAGAGAAGGTTGCGGGGAGACCTGAGAGCACCTTCCAGGACCTGAAGGGGACAGGAAAGCTCGGGAGGGACTTTTGACAAGGGCAGGTAGCAACAGAACAAGGGGGAATGGTTTCAAACTGGAAGAGGGGAGATTTAGACTGGATATTAGGGAGAAATTTGTTCCCTGTGAGGGTGGTGAGGCCCTGGCCCAGGTTGCCCAGAGAAGCTGTGGGTGCCCCCTCCCTGGCAGTGCCCAAGGCCAGGTTGGCCGGGGCTTGGAGCAGCCTGGGCTGGTGGAGGTGTCCCTGCCCATGGGGGTTGCCCTGGGGGGCTGTGAGGTCCCTTCCTACCCAAACCAGTCTGTGGTTCTATGATTCTATGATAGATGAAGTCTTCTGATACAACCCATGGCAATGTGTGCGGTGGCCGACTGTGATCATTTCAGTAATGGAATTGTGTGTAATGATTGAATTCGGACTGAATTATAAAGACACTACCTCAGTTACTGCCTTGGTGGATGTGAAGTCAGGCAATGGCCTTAGGACTTGTGTCATGTCCTACTCTTGCCAAAGACAACACAGAGATGTAGTACAAACAGCTTCCAAAGTGAAGTACCCTGGGACAAGATGACTGCAAAATGAGGGAAGCTGGTTGAAACACTGACATTTTCCTGAAAAAGCAGTGAATAAACCAAAAGATAATGCAATCCTCAAAAAACTCTGAGAGGGAGAGAAATAAAAGACAAGCCTGAAGAGCAGAAACCTTCCGACCACTGCATCTGCCAGGGATGGAGGCAGTTGATTGCAGAGAGCAAGGAATGACTCGAAAGTGATTTTCCAGATCCTGTTCTAGTAGCACAGACCAGCTGAGTGGGTGCAAGAACCTAAAAACCCACTAAATCACAACTTCATAAATAATTACAAAGCTGAGACCATTATTTCTAGATTGCATTTTAATTTCCCTGAATATTTATGCTTCTTATAGCTCCTAAAGCAAAGAAAAAAGCTTGTAGTTAAAAAACTCAGAGAGTAAAAGTGTTCAATCACCTGAGCATTGCTGTCTCACACAAAGCTTTATTTGTTCCTGAGAAGGCAAATGGAAACCAAAAAGTCCTTTTTGGTTAGAAAAGGAGCAATGACCCAGGACATTTTTGAGCAGGTTCAGGAGTGAGGACCTCTAAAGACCCAATCTCCAGAAAAAAAGCCCTAATGGGGAATTTATTCACAAAAATGGCTGTAATATCCCAAATCAAAGCAGTATCAGCACTCTGCTCTAGTGCAGAAAAAGTAGAGATGGAAAAGTGAAAGATATGTATATATATATTCATAGATAGATAGAGAGAGAGAGAGAGAGAGAGAGAGAGAGAGATAAAAAGCCTGGACTCAGTACTGAAATCGAGCTTCCATCTATAAAGGGTATATTTTATCCATGACATTTTAGCAGGAAATATGATTGATTTTTGGCTTAAAAGTTTACATCTTTTAGCTGCAAAGTCTCTGTACGACAGTTACACAGCACAGAGATTTCCTTAAATAAATGAGCATAATGGAAGGCAATGAATAAGAGAAATGTGAACAATATGCCACGAATTGAGAACAACTTTGAAAAGGGATAAATGGAGGTAAATATAACACCTAGGGACGTGTATTTATAGGAAGCTCAGTGTAAGGAGTTGGAAAATGTTAAATAATCTGGAATATAAAAATGAAGAAATGAGCATAAGATATCCTAATATCTATTTTTTTCCACTAGAATAATAAAAATTGTAGTTTTATCCTTTTCTTTCTTGAGTGATTTCAGCAAGAGGTTACTACCCTGTGGACATCTCTGAATGCAAGTTTAAATGTCTGAAATTCGCCAATTCTCACTCTTTGTCAATCTGAACACCAAGGTCGCTATGGAAGAAAACTGTACATGTTGTAATACCTGAGAACTGTAGGCTAGAATGCAAAAAAAAGGGGGGAAATTGCTATATTTGTACTCTGAAAGCTTCTCTTTCATATCTAACTTATATTAAACTAATCTGACAGTTATATGATATATGTAAATATGATTTGGATCATTATCTCCCTCATGATTTCCCAAAAACAAATATGCAGAAAAGCAGCACAGGCAACCTGGTTTCACCAGAGACTTCTCAGAGACGTCAAGAAGAAAAGAGACAGCAGCAGACCAGAGAATTCACGACGACAGACATTCAGAGGGCTTCCAGTGAAAAGAGTACAAGGATGAGAAATTCAGAATTAATTCATACTAGACAAACACTTTTAAGTCAAGCAAAACTAATGAAAGAATTCTAGAAAGTTCCAAAAAATGCCCAAGCAAACTGTTTTCTACAAAAGTCTTTAACAGAAACACACCGTGTGAGCGCATAGGAGCTTAAAAAGATAAAATTTGGACTATTTATACATCTAGAACACAGCTATGAGAATACTGGGGAAAATTAAGTAAGTAGACATTGTATGTAGCATGACAAAAGACTGGATATTAGGAAGAAATTGGTTCCCTGTGAGGTGGTGAGGCCCTGGCCCAGGTTGCCCAGAGAAGCTGTGGGTGCCCCCTCCCTGGCAGTGCCCAAGGCCAGGTTGGCCGGGGCTTGGAGTAGCCTGGGCTGGTGGAGGTGTCCCTGCCCATGGGGGTTGGACTGGGGGGGCTGTGAGGTCCCTTCCAACCTAAACCATGCTGTGATTCTATAAATAACTGGGCACAGAGACAAAACGGGATATCTTTCAAAATGAAAGTACCTTACAGATATGGCAGAGAAACTACAGATAAGTATCTCAAGGTTCAGGAAAAACAATTCAAAAACATTAAAAATATAGTTATTTATTTCATTTATAGTCCCTTGGCAAAACTGTGCCTTCCCTTGAAGAGATTTGGAAATTCTAGCATTTGTTTTAAATATAAACTATAGCTCTTGCCTCTCTTAAAGTGATACTCTAGAAAGATTATTGAAGGAGGGGGATAAAAATTTGCCAAATATAAGTATTAAAAATTGCAGTGATGTCAGACACAGGTAAATCAGAAATGCAATAGTTATCATAGCATTACAGCATGGTTTGGGTGGAAAGGGACCTCAAAGCCCCCCCCCAGTCCAACCCCCATGGGCAGGGACACCTCCACCAGCCCAGGCTGCTCCAAGCCCCGGCCAACCTGGCCTTGGGCACTGCCAGGGAGGGGGCACCCACAGCTTCTCTGGGCAACCTGGGACAGGGCCTCACCACCTCACAGGGAGGAATTTCTTCCCAATATCCAGTCTAAATCTCCCCTCTTCCAGTTTGAAACCATCACCCCTCGTCCTATCAATTCATGCCCTGTAAAAAGTTCCTCCTCAGCTTTCCTGTAGCCCCTCAGGTCCTGGAAGGTCGCTATAAGGTCCCCCTGGAGCCTTCTCTTCTCCAGACTGAACAGCCCCAACTCTCTCAGCTATCTCCATAGGGGAGGTCATATTCTGAAGACTAAGTCAGCAGAGCTGTTGTGGCATTACCCAGCTCTTTGCCCACCATGGGGGAACCATAACTTGTTCTCCAGTAACTGTAGATGGTATTGAAGCACACTTAGGAAAATATTTTCTTTTCATTAATCATGAAGATAAACGTAAGCAGTGACATTGGCAAGGGGTTCCTTGCAATTACAGCTCCTCCTGGGGACCCAAATGAGTGCACGATAGAGCAATGGGTTGTCTTCCTGCTAGAAAATAACATGTCTTCCCTTTCCTGCCTTCTTTTTTATTGTAATATCTAGACATTTCATTGCATGAATAAGAGCCCTGACGTGCACTAAAATCACTGGAAAGAAACAACAGTTTTTTGATTGCAAGTTCATTTGTCTCAACCATCCTCACGAAGGTCCCCGAGGATTGTCCTATGGCTGGCATCATCCGAGGCTACACGAATATTTTAGAGTATCTCATTTCTGATCACGGGTAGCAGAATCCTCCATTCCTCAGATCTCGCCCTGAGCATAAGAACCCACTTAGTGATGACAAGCACCTTCTTAAGGACACCACGAAAGATAGGCTATGTAATGTCATAGGTTTCACAAAGACCATTAACCGCTGGAAAAGGATCAAACACCAGCTAATATATTTCTACAGCTGCATGACCCATATTTGAGATCAGTGTTAAAAAATAAAGGCAAGTAGATCAATCATTACGCTTTAATAAATCTTTACAGATATTCCACTTTTTTTGTGGCAACCCTTCTAGGCATTATTAATTTGCACCCCAATTTTAATGAATGGCTGTGCCAATGCTTAACCTCGACAAGTTGTGTAAAATGAATTATTACCAATGATTAATTACGCTGTAATAGGCCAATAAGAGCAACCTTTATTTCAGCCACTGATGAAATCAATTAAAATTGACTTCAGTAACCAGTTTACTGTTCGTACTGCTACTTACAAAGATAACAAACATATTTTCCCTCTTTTTGCCAAAATGTAAATGTTATATCTCACATAAGAGCAGTGAAAGCATTTACCTCCTGCCTAAACCTAATGAACATTTATTGTATTTGACTACCCATTATTTCTGTTCAACCAGTCGCAAATCAAGAGTTTTAAATTACAGGTCACTTGTATCCTTTCTAAAATTCCCATTTAAATGAGAGCATTTAAAAAAGCAAAGAAAGGCTTTTAATTCAAGTGAAGTGACTATTCCTTGACATTAATTCACCCAAAAAGGACCACCCAATTTGGATGTTCAAAACTAGAAGGCAATGAGAACAAAAAAATAATGGTTAATCTATTAAAAAAGCTCCAAAACTGAAGGAAGTAATATATTCAAATAATGTGAATGACTGTGCTCGCATTTATGTTTATTGTACAGTACCTACTACTGCGAGACATATTTAAATTTAATAACATCAAGTCTGGCAAAATGAGGGGCACAAATTTCTGTCTCGCAGACACAACTCCTTGGAGATATTTTTTTCTGATATTGAGAGGAGAGAGGAGCTCCAGTCTCACTAAGAGAGAGAGACACAGGAAGATCCTAGTTGAATTCAGTTACATTCAACCTGTAATAAAATGCAGTTTCATAACAGTGAGGGATAAATGCTTGACGTTATTTATCTTCTTAAAGCATTTTTAAGTCAAGCTTCTCTGGGGATGTTGGTGGCAGCAATGCCCATGA
>NW_010207586.1:0-28262 GCF_000695765.1 Mesitornis unicolor
GTTCCTGCCCAGATGCAGGACTCTGCACCTTGCTAGGTGTTTACTATTTCCCTACTCTCCCAGGATGCAGCAACATTAAATGACATGGGGAAAAGGGATGCAGGGGAGGGGGAGTGAGAATTTGTGGGAGGTGGAGGAGCAGAAGGGTGTCTGAAATGTGTCAGACAAAGGCAACTTGCCCACAGCTGTGGTGTCTATCCAAAACACTGAACCACTGTTCTCCACTACAGCAGGTTAAAAATCTGACAAATCCAGTCCATGGACTGGCCACCTTCAAGATTTTTTTTTTCTTTTTTTTCCTTATGAAGAGCCCTCATTGGTCTGCTTTTGGTGAACTGCCAAGCAATTCGCATTAATTCGCCTGACCAGCTGTGAGAACCCGATTGCCCTCCCGCAGCCCTCATTATGCACCCTTCCTGAAAATCTAAATACAGAAAGGTCAGGAGGGTGAGCTCCAGTGAATTATTAGAGATACACCCTTAATTGCTGTGCTGTGTTGGCTTGTTCCCTTGCATCTCTACACTGTCTCTGCAGTTTGGTATCCTCAGGAAAGACTGGTTCCCCTGCTTCAGAAGAGAAAATGATCAAGAAATTATTAAAAAAATGGGTGATGAGGGTGCTGATCCCTTCATGGCCAACCACTCATAGACCTTCTTTACACCATGGACCTTGAAAAATAAAATATTTCTTATTGTTATCAGTATTGGTTCATTTGTAACATGCATTTCACATGTCCAAAGCCTTGGGTATTGCACTTGCTTGAGACAGTTGCTGAAACTGCTGTCTCTGCAAAAGCCTGGTCTATGCAGGGCTTTCAATGGTGCTTGCACCACCACAGCTTTACACGTTTTCACTGAGCCTGAAATAGCATTGAATGTCCTACTGCAGCACAGCAGTGGTGGGTCCCTCCAGGAACTCAGGCTGAGTGATTACTGCCCAGCAGATCAGTTTTTAACTGCTGAGCATTTACATTGAGGTTACTAAAAAGTGAAAAATTCCTGGCTGCTACGATATTCCCAACCCAGCCATCGGGTGCTGTATCCTCCCTGAGCACATAACCCAAATCACATCATCGCCCAATACTGGAGTCCAGGAGCCAGCACACTGATGTCTGGCAAATAAATTGTTCCCCACCTGACTTGCCCACTCCTGGGGATACTCAGCTTTCCAGAGCACCTGCACAGGGATTTGTGATTTTCTTGTCTTTAGTGAGGAATGCAGCTGTGGCTGTTCTCTTTGCTTTTTTTTTAAACCCTTGCCATGGTAAATGAAGTTGAGGAAAGAGCAAGAAAACTGTGAAGAATGATCCAAGCCAAGAAGATGAGGTAGAGGAAAACTGAATTAGAAATACAGAGTTTCTCAATTCAGGTTTAAACTACCAAAAAATGTTAGTTAAAAATCTATAGAGAATGATGATCCTACTGCTCCCACAAGTCCTGACATCCTCCTTTTGAAGTCATTGGTTGAACATCCTATTGCTTTGGCAGTAAGAAATTAAGCACATAAATAGTGATGGAGATCTGGGCTATGCAAAATCTGCTTGCTAATTAGCAGCTTTCCCTGGTGGCATTGCCTGCTCCAAAAGACGAACTTAAATTTTAAAAAATCATCAAACAACCCCCAAATCTGTCCTCCTCCAAGTCCCTGCTTTTTAGGAATAAGAAGATCATGTGCTAAATGTGAGGGAGAATATACTGATGCCCTGTCATCTTCCCAGTCCTGCAGGCAGGCAGATTTGAAGTCTCTATTGCTCTTGACACCCAGACCAGTGGAGCGTCTCCAGGCTTGATAATGCTGTGCATTTATTAAAGCAATGGCACATTACGCTTGTGAGCAGCGTACTGGAGTACAATGGAAATATTTGATGACTCGGCAAACTGAGGGTGACACAAGAAGCTGGATTCACTGTGGATCACGTCGCCTGAAGCTCTGTTGATATTTTCATCCATCCTCCCTTTGTTCTGACCCTCAAAGCCCAGAATGAAGCCTCCAGCATGCAGGTAAAAACACCACCGTCTGATTTTGAAAGAAGTTGGTTTTCCTTGAGACTTTCTGAAGCACAGGCTGCGTACACATTTAATGTTCAGTGACTTTTCAAAATGGTATGACTCATCTCAAATACAAACACAGTGGTAGGAATGAAGAGTTGTGAACTTTGTTTAGGGCTGGCCTGCTGAAGGCCAGCAAGCAGCCAGCCAGATGTGACCAGAGATGAGACTTAGATGAGACCAGGCTGAATACAGCGATGGGGGAAACTGGGAGGAGAGCACTGAACATCTTATGCCCTCGCATCTTTTTTGGACATAGAGGTTGGTACACTACAGTTCCTGCCTTTTTCACTAGGAAGAATCTGTCAACACTCTTGTTAATCGTTGGATCTCCGTAGCCATGAGCAGACCGTGTGGCCAGGTGAGCCAGGTGGGTGGGTATATTATGAATTGGTTCATTAAGAGCTGAAAGGTGATTTTGCAAAGACCTAAATGTCATAAGGCACCATAATCTCTTCAGCCAAACAGGATTTTTTTGTCAATTTGCAACCCTTTGTAACACTGAAAGGGCACAGAGCTGCAGACTGTCCCTGATTTTCAGATGAATTGCTCCCCTAGCATAAAAGATATTCTTATAATAGTCTCAAATTAGTTGATTGCTTGAAGTGCCAGAATCCTTAATGCTCTGCTATTTAAAACATATGGAAATTGATTCAACACTTATCATCTATTTAGAGATGTAAATTTATTGAAAAAGATGCCACTTCTTCCTAAGCTTCAGGCAAGCTCTCATACTTAGCTTTCTGAGCACAATCAGGTTTTTACAAGGACTTGGGATTCTAACTACAGTGATTTAATTTCCTTCTAAAGGCTGGGAGAAGCAGAGGAAAAATGACTGTATTGTCTGCAGAGAAATAAAAAGATACTGATACAAGCGCTGGTGTGAACTGACACAGATACAGCAGTATCTGGCACAACGTACCCTCAGGGGCTTTTCCCAAGCACGGCCACTGGCCCAGACCTTGCCCTAACTTCTGTTGGAATCGCTCTGTCAGGAGCTCCACGCTGATGTTGGAAGCATCATTTATTTCTAGGGGAAGAGCCATGGAAAAACCAAGCACAAGCAGTGACAGCAATGACATTGGCCAGGGTCAACACCCCATGGCAAAAGAAGCTCCCCTCCTTCCCAAATTTAGCCTAAGCTTCTTGATCATTCATTTGCAATTGAAAGCTCTTCTCTGAAAGTCACACTGGTTCCCAACATTTCAGTCTGTTGGGATATCTTCCTGCACGGACAAGCCCTGCATTAATGTTGCAGACACAAAGCTGCTATTAGGATTAGATGAGAAAACATGTGGCCTGGTTCCACCTTATTGATTTGCATAGCCACTTAGCACCTTACAAGATGGTGATTTGTGTGCATTATATAGGAATGCTGTGTGTATCTTAAATTTGTGAAAATATGACTTCCTCCTGTGGAAAATTAAAAAAAAAATTAAAAATGGTTAAGTTTCAGCTATTTGATCCTATGTTATTATTCAGCATGATGCATATATTAATACTGTACTGAGACTGTCTCCATAAAGCCTAATATTATGCTTTCTGGGATTAAGCAGTATTTCTTAATGTGTTTCTTATCCCAGTATTTTTTGCAGAGAAGCTGGAATGGCGCCAGTTCATGCAAGGTGCTTACACATTAGTAGTCAGGTCAGGTCAGGAGAGCACTTACAAAGTGAATGGGCCAGTCATCCCCACTCAGCTGCTGTGGTTTCCATCGTGGAGAGGGCTCACAAGGTGGATTCCTCTCAGATGAAAGGTGGATGGTGGCGCAAGTTGCAATCTCAGCACTCTTCTGCATTATGGATCTGCTCCGGGGCTGTGCTATTTGCTAGCATAGACAGAGCTGCAGCTTATTTACTGTACCTTAAAATCTCTTGATGGCATTTAGGAAGCGAGTTCGCTGGCTGGATTAACTAACCACCAAACCTGGTATCTTGACTGGCTAATGTTTAAACAGAGACTTTATTTTCTTGTTTACACCAGTTTGTTTGTGACGCTGAGTTCAGCCTCAGTAGCATGGAAGAAAAATCTGTCTCTTTTCCTGAGGTAAAGCACCTTGATCTTTTGCATAAGCCAGAAAGAATTCATTTGAAGAAAGACAGGACTACCACAGAGCTGGTTTTTGGAAGTGTCCATTCATTTCTGGGAGTCAGGTTCAATCAGTATCTTTTCTCCCACTAGTTTGGCTTTGAAAAGAGCAAGGAATCACCAGAGCCTGCTGCTGCCAGGTGGTCCCCATCCCTACCCTTCCCTTCTGCCTTTGCTATCCACCATCCAGACCCAAGCAACCGGCTCTCTTCCCTAATTATGCAATGACTGTGTACCTAATTATACTTCTTACATCATGAAGGAGAGGGTGACAACCACCAGCCTCTCTCAGGCCATTCAAAGACTCTCCCTCATGGCAGTGACATCTCATGTTGGTTTTGCTGGGCTGCTATATGGCTACGGTGTGACCTGGCTGATGGGACTCCGTGGCTGGACGCTCGCCTTCACGTCCCCTCCACCTCAGTTCCATCAACAGCCCTGCTGTCATCTCCTCAAGCGGTACAAACCACTCCCAAACCTGTCCTCCCATTCAGCTTCCAAATGCACGTGCTTGTTTATTTTTGTTAGCAATTATAATGTCTGGCAGTAGGAAAATGTTAAGAAGGTATCAGAGCGTGGGAGGAAAAAGCCAACTCCCAAGTTATGAAGGGGTGATGGCAGAATTTATGGCCTGGCTGGGGTTGCAAAGAAGTGGACAATGATATCTTACTTGCAACATGCAGGGAATGTTTTCCTTCGGACCAGGCCCTGTACAAGTGTTCCTCAAAGGTTTTCATACAGGGTCTACACCAAAGCAAGTGGTCTGGAAAGAAATGCAGGTCAATGTTTTCATGCAAAACCTTCAACGTAACATTTAGTCCATTTTTACATTCTGCCTGTCAGAAAGCCCTGTTTTCATAAAAGTTCATTAAAATCACTGACAGTTGTACTAGAACCTACAGATTCAGTGGGATTTCAAGGCAAATTCATATGACTCCTCCCAAGATATCCCACCAGTTGTCTCATTTCTTTCACTTTTACTCCAAACTCCACTTCTGCCAGCCCTAGGGCAATGGTAGCAGTGAATTTTGTGTTTTATTTTCAGCGATGCTGTGAGATCAAGCCAGCATAGCTCAGGCTATGGCTCCACAAGAAAGCATCCTCCACGAACACAGCAGCAGCTTGAGGTGTTTCCCCCTCTTGCCCTTTCTTTCTCTGTTGCCCAAAGGAATGCTGTTGGAGGGGAGAGGAAGATGGGTCCATTCACAGGGTCTTTGTAATTTGCAATAAATTTAGATTTACAATAAATACAGCTAAGGCATTTGTACCATTTCAACACCCTTTCCTGTAAATTCCTGCAGGACTTTGGCACAGAAAACATTCATGTGCTAGAAATAATGGCATTACAAAAGAATGAAAGGAGGGGAGCGAAAGCAGTGGGAATAGGAAGAAACAGCTAAACAGCTATCTTTCAATTTATATACACACCCCTCTCACATAAACCAGAGGTAGTTATTGGCTAACTAACTTCGTATTAGTTCATTAATCAGCTTATCTTCTGAGAACATGGTTTTGGTGTATGATATACATAACAATCAACTGCTTTAAATTCACCCGTCTGTTCCAAGGATTTGCCAGAATCACAGCTTCTAAGGCAAGCATCAGCAATGCCCTTTCTCCTTCGATATTGCATGTATTTGTACACGTATTAAAAAAAACCTGTTAATAACCAGATAGATTCAACATTCATTGTTAGGAACTGCACTGGAGACCCTCAGATTACCAGCAGAAGCCTTCATCCCATCCAGATACCCATTGCTGGCAGCCGTGTTTTCCATAGGATCCCTTTGACTCAGCAGCTGGCAGGAAATGTATAGCACGCTGAACGCTTATGCATGGGCAGATACTGAAAATAAGTGTTCTCCATTACAGGTAATTCCACACTACATTTCTCTTAGTTTCCAAATTAAAAAAAAAAGAAAATAATAATAAAAAAACACATGCATGGATTGTTGAACTTAACTTTAAAAATTCAAATAAATGTACTCTGACAGAGGAAAAAAGACTACACAGCTTTGCACAGTGAACTGTTTCTGTATGTAGCTATAAACAGGCATATAGCTAGTCTATAATAAAGCAAACCATGCAAATAACTGAGGCGCGGTATCTTCAAAATAGATGTACTATCCACAGTCAAGCTCTAAGCTATTCCGAGCAAAGCTGAAGGAAACAAACATCTTCCCATCAGTCTACCTTCTCCACAAAATCAGTTCAGCTGAGACGCGTGACAGGAGGGGGACGCTTCGGTGTGACAAGAAAGGGTTGTGCTGCACGCTTTGACGAATGCATGACTCTCAGCAGGGGACTTGGGACACGCTTTGCCTGGAGGTGACCGTGGCTGTGGTGCAGCTGGAGTGACTCGAGCTGTGCCTGTGCCTGTTCCTGTGCCTGTTCCTGTGCCTGGTCAGCCCTCAGGGGTGGAACAAGGGCAGAGGGGGTGGAAGCTTTTCTGCACGACTAAAATTTGAAACACCGTCTTGAGCATTGCTGCAATTGTATTTTAAGGTGTGCAACATGAGCAAGCAGGTGACTTAATTTGTCCCTTTGGAAAACAAGCAAAAAGGCTTGGTTAATTCGTAATTGATTAATAACATTTTTTGTATATTTCAATATAAGTCATATTTATTAATAATTAAATATTAGAGATTTTAATAATGATATTTGAAATGAAGACAACTTAATTGAATTAATTTAAATAATTTTTTAGTATTACTCCTAAAGCAATTCTCATTATTGGAAAAAGTCATAAGCAGGCCACGTTTGCTGGTGAAGTTTTAAGGAAAGTCAAACCACTGAAATGGCTGAAGTCACCAAACATTAGAAACCATCAGAAACTGAAGCTGTCTTGAACTGCTAACCTCGCTATAGCCAGCAGGCAGCTCTCCCATGAATGCAAAGAAATATTGACTTAGTGTCAGTTCATTCACATAATGACATTCATATGCACTGTTAATTCACATTTAAACTAACTGGCATTTAAAAGATGTTCCTTCTTCATACAGAAAAAGTAGCATAAAGTAGTTAGGATCTGCTAATGCTAAAATCCTGTAGGATTAGAACCTACCAAGAATAATCAGGAATACTTTAACAGGTTTAACCAAAACATATTTTATTCAACTTATTTCTTCACCATGTTAAAGATACTGCCAAATAATTAAAAGAATTCTAATCAACTGTTTTTCTGCAAGTAATTTGAATTCCAATTTCCATCCGAATAAAACTTGCCGCAAATCATGAACAGAAGAACAATCATCTAATGGGAACGGATAGACAACTGTTACTGTTTCTTAATACATGAAACATAAAATTTTAAGAGCCCAAATCAAAACATCAGGCTAGAAATGGCTTTAAAACACACTCCTGCATATTTAGAAAAAGGAAGATAAGTGGCAGCCGCCCATTCTGATCTTAGGAGTTGCCTACTGAAGCCTCCACATGGTTCACCCTCACGAAACATATACCACGTACCCGTGAGAGCTGTGGGAAGGGTGGAGGTCCCAGAGAGATCCTGTGGCAGGAGAGGCCAGGAGCTGCTCCAGACACAGTGGCAGGGAGGGGACGGGCTGGTCACACACACTTAGGGACCAGTGTCAGTGACTGACATTCACGAGTGGGTTGTGGGTCACCACGTTACTCACCAGCCCCATGGGCAGCCAGAAGCTGTAGTCTGGGTGTGCATCTCCAGAGAGCACAAAGGATGGCCAAATGTAGTTTAAAAAGCTGTATGTTAATTGTGTGAAACAAAATTGTTGGTTTTGTTACCAACACAGAGGGGAAGAAACCTTTCAGGGAGGGATAGCAGAGAAACGTGACCTAAAGTACAAACACAAAGCAAGGCAGAAATTGATTATCTGAATGAAGCTTTCCCACTTGCTGATCTAAACCATAATTAAATTGGCAATTCAAGTCAATGTAGCCTGGTGTTGTCTTATCCTCTTGTTTCATATATTTATTTTATTTACACATAATTAGTAAACTTCCTGTGACATGTCTTGGATTTCAGAATGCAGGAGCAGCCAGCGAATGGTATGCAATGAAAATGCTGCCGCTTTTCTATTTAAGCACAAATAATGTTGACAGAACTCAGGAATAAGCTCCAGTAATGGGGAAATGGCATCAGAGAAATGTCTCCCTGCTTATTCAAATCTTAAGCTGGGGTAAAGTCAGGAGCAGTATTAGCATTAATTAGACTGCCAGCTACCATGCAGATCTCCTGTACCAAAGTGTAAAATCCCAAATTGGTACAAGCTTGTTAGAAGAGAGGACTTTTACTGTTTGAGGAGGAACAGAGGGGAAAGGAAAAAAAAAACCAAAAATGAGAAAAAGGAGAGCAATTGCAGCTTTACATCAAGTATATTTCATAATTGTCTGTTAAAATATGTACCCACATGATAAAACACTTTAAAAAAACAAGTATTTTTAAATGTATGTACAATAATGCAAAAATATGCCTAAATATGTATCTAATGCAAAAAAATAAACCATTTAATAAAATCTCCCTTCAAATGTCCCCTTGCTCTTCAACACCTTAAAAAAAGGAAAGAGCTCAGTAAACAAACAGGAGTTAAAACACAAAGTGACTGACAGACATAAGCAGTGCAAAGCAGACACTGAAGAATGGAGAGGCATCCAATTCGGCTCCCCATTCCCCTGGATTACACCGCAATCGTGGTGCCATTTGTCCTATGCCAGTTGAATTTTCGTTTTAAAAAGCCAGCCTCGTGTCCAAGCTGTAAGAGGCTGCCCATAGCACTCATTTTCCATGTGAACAACAAAAAAAAAAGTTAATGATAATCCAACTAAGCACCCTTTAAACCCCCTTAAACAGGGGTGAATTTCACCCTAGGCAAATATTTCATGTCTGTATAATCCTGTCAAGCACAGAGATCCCATCCAACAAACAATACAAACTAAAGTTTACCTGGACAACTGTGGTGGGAGAGAGACGTGTGCCATTTCAGAATTGTTTAATCATCTCTTTCTGCTCTCTCTAGGAAACTGCAAACAGGGCTCTGGACTTAAGAGTTTCAGTCAGTCCAGTATCTTGTATTTGA
Organism: Mesitornis unicolor; assembly: GCF_000695765.1. Taxonomy (NCBI): domain Eukaryota; kingdom Metazoa; phylum Chordata; class Aves; order Mesitornithiformes; family Mesitornithidae; genus Mesitornis; species Mesitornis unicolor. Next base: position 9,191 of record NW_010207586.1, read on the forward strand.
GATGTCACAGTTTCACTGGTCTTCAGGTTCCTAAATATTTCCTGAAGATTTAGGTCTGAATGTCTGAATGAGTTAAATGAGACACTTCACTTGCACAAGAAAATGCTGATCTGGTTCTTACTTGGATGTGTTCAGGTGACCGATATATATCCTTTATCTTGCTGGACTAACTATGCCCAGAGTACAGCTGGCTGCATGTGAAATACAGCTCTTGTTCACATAAGCAATCTGAAGAGGTTTCAGCATTGCTCCCTATAGGAAAGGTGGCAGGAACTGAAGCCCTGTTTAAAAAAACCTGCTTATAAGGCACTGGTGCAGCGAGGTTTGTGGCAAAAATGGTTTTATGAATTCTCTTTTCCTACTGTTTAAAAGTAAGTCCATTAAATCAATCATAAATAGCCAAAGAAATCAACTTAGCATTGAAACTCAATTTATAACAGTCCTACTTCAGTGCACACACTAGCTCCTCTATGTTTTTTTAAAATTCATTGGCTCATGCTCATCCTATGTACAAAAGTCCCCCTCAAATTCATGATGGGCTCAGTATCTTCTACAAACAAGAAATTTTTAGATGACATCGTGAAGTTACACATTAAACTTATAGATGACGGACAGGAACATATATTGGCTTACTCACTGTACATATCTATTTAAAGCTTTAAAAGAATAAAAATATACACAAAATATACACTTAATTCACAATGTAAAACAGCCCTCAATTTCTCCTATTTTGTAGGGTTATGAATTTCTTCTATTAAAATTCCACACGTGGAACTATCTCTGTGCCAGCTCCTCTTCGTAAACAATAGGATCACTTCAAGGTAAATTAGTTCTTCATGTGTATGTAACAGAAACAGCCAAAGCTCAGCCTCTAGTCATCACTGTCGCTCCCAGACTCACTCAACTGCAAGTCATTTCCTATGGAAAACAAAAAATAGCAAAGCACAACAAGTGGGTAGGTGTTAATTCACAGTTCATGGCAATGAAACCAAAGAGACACATTTACACTGGAAGATGTAAATAAGAATAACACAAAAAATTAATACAAAGATCATCTGTCATTTAATGAAACTGCTCCCCGTGCCCAAAAACATTAAGAGCTGCATGGGGCTAATAGATGGTCAGATCCAGGCCAAACTGAGCATCCTTGGCTCCACAGCCACCAAAGCTGCTCCCTGGTGGGAGAACAGCACTTCCCCTGCTAGCAGCTGCAGTGGGCATCCCACGGCCTCCACCCAGCCAAGCTTCCGTTACATGGCTCTGGGACAAGGCACTGGGGAATTCCCTGGCTTTCTTAACCCTTCTAAAATGGTTTGTCTGTTTTAAGGCCATTTGGGTAGACAAGGCAAGGCCTCCACATGTCAATAAACCAAAAGGAGTGTTAAATCCATCACAACTCAAGGCTATCGGCTGAACTAAGCTGACACATGCTTTGATGGTGAAGGCCTCTCTTCAAAGTGCAAAGAGATCAGACAAAAGGCAGCCAGGATATCACAGAATCACAGGATGGGAGGGGTTGGAAGGGAAGAAGATGAAGATGATCTGAAGATCATCCAGTCCAACCCCCTGCCAGAGCAGGATCACCTAGAGAAGATCACACAGGAACACGTCCAGGTGGGTTTTGAATGTCTCCAGAGAAGGAGACTCCACAACCTCCCTGGGCAGCCTGTTCAGTGCTCTGTCACCCTCACAGTAAAGCAGTTTTTCCTTACGTTTAAGCTCAACCTTCTGTGTTCCAGTTTGTGACCACTGCTCTATGTCCTGCTGCTGGGCACAACCAAGAGTCTGGTCCCATCCTCCTGACACTTGCCCTTTAGATATTTATAAGCATTAATGAGATCCCCCTCAGACTCCTCCAGGCTAAACAAACCCAGCTCTCTCAGCCTCTCCTCATATGAGAGATGCTCCAGTCCCCTCATCATCTCAGTGGCTCTATGCTGCTTCTCTGCACAGCTTTCTGGTGTTTCAGCCACTCCATATGAATTAATCCTACAGTCTCAGACCCTGTTTTGCAGACCATTTGTGATTTGGTGAGGTGGAGGAGATAAAAGTAGGCAAGAATGATGCTTGAGTTTTGGTAACTGAACCGAAACCTTCCAGCATTCTCCCATGGCCCTGCCCCAAACACTGGTCCTCTGAGGAGCAGCTATGCAACGGCTATGTCATGGATTTCCTCGTCTCCTCTCCACTTTTATGAAACAAGAACTTGGGTTAGGGAGATTTTCCCCATGTAGATAGTCACCAGCGACTTGAATGCTCAAGGCCATATTAATCCTTGACAAAAAAAAATTAAAACCAAACACAAAAATCATTGCCTGACAAAAAGGAGCTACCCTACCAGTTTCAAAACTCTCCTTGAGTCAGAGGCTGCTTGACATTAAACGACCTAAGCAGTATTGTTGTCATGGCCCAGGAGAAGCAGGGAAGAGGCAGCTCACAACCAGAAACAGGGAAACAGAAAGAGTCCTACTGACTTTGCTGAACTTTGGATTTCACTTAGGCATGCATTACTGACAGGAAGACTGACAGGCCTCTCTAGTTTTCCAGCTGGCCTTTTCAGTATTGTCTGCATAATATACTTGTCTTCTCAAACCTGGAAACCCTGCAGATATCTATATTTAAACTCCAACAGTCCCCTCTGTGTGCGTGCCAAGAGATGTACACAAACATGCTTCAGGAGAAATTAAGAACAATTTATGATAATCAAGTTCTGGGTTTTTTGTAAATGCAGTATTTTAACTCCACTGATCTAGCATACAGAAAGAGCAACACAGATGTACACCACTTCCCCAGAGAGAGTCTCATGGGACAAAACTATGCTTTAAAAATGCTTTTTACACTTTTTAGATGGTGGAGTGAGTTTGCACTGATTCAATGCTTGCAAACACCATAGTGGTAATATTTTAACCAAATACATGGCACTTTAAATTTCCCTTCAAAATGTGGTATTTGTGAAAATGCAGCTGAGATCAACACAGTGTAAAGTAAATACTCTGACAAAGCAATGCAGCTAATAATGAAGGCCACAGAGACTGTGCATTTATGACCACAGGACAGCCTTGTGACATTCACAGCTCTTCACAGACCTTTAACTGACACATGTGACAACCCCGCTATTTATGTTTAATCTGTGTTTTCATAGTAAAATAATTCCCATCCTCCAGTGCACCAGATCCTTCTGCACAGATGCTTTGCTACCCACTCATTCCACCTGGAAGCCTGAATCAAGGCATAGCATGGTCAACGAGCCCACAGGCTCTTGACCAAACTGAAGCAATCTCCACACCTTCAGACAGGCCTCAGCCTTCTGTTCAAAAAACCTGACCAAATATTTCAGCCAGGGCAGCTCCCTAGGATTACTGTTTGGCAAACAGCACTTCACAGAGTTAGCCTAACATGCTAAGAAAATGAGTGGTCTCCAGCAGCTTCCCACAGCAATAAGACACAAGTCTTTACTTACGGAGCGTGTTCATGAGTTGATTGCTTCCTTGTGGCCTGCTGGTGCCGTTAGCAACAGCATTCCTGTTGTTATACTGCTGGTGCGGTGGCTGGGAAGGGGAAACATGTGCTGGCTCTTCCCCCTCACTGCTGGAGCTTTCATCTTCACTCCCAGATGAGCTTTCTGAATCCGACGAGCTGCTTCCACTGCTGCTGCTCATCTGCTCAATAATTTCAACCTCTGCTCTCAGCTCTGAAATAAAAGGACATTCATCTGGTTGAAACCATAAACAGGGCCCCATGGAATTTTGGAAAAGAATGTGAAAATTCAGTATTGTTGTCAAGTATAAGTTATCACATCAAAATATCTCACATGAGAGAGGGAGACAGGAAGGAAAACCAAAAAGTTCTGAAAACTTTTTTACTTAGTTATTGCAGATAAATTTAAAGAAGCAACAGCATAGGTTAGTATCATAAAACATTCACTTCTGCTATTATTATTTATATACTTTACACTCCTGAAAACACCTCCTGCTTCATTATTTTTGACAGGTTTTGTGCTCTACATACAAAGTAAGTACATTTCCTGATTGAGGTTTACAGGCCAACAGCCAGCACAGTTTTTTAAAACATCTTAAAGTGGAGGAATCCAAATTGTTAGAGGTCAGTGACATTTAGGCATTTGGAAAACACAAAAAAGGGGGCAGAGGGCATAGGCACATGATCACAACAGAAACTGTCTTGTCTTCAGATAATGTATGAAACTGCTCCAGTGCGAAGTAGCACAACTCATTTTAAACAAACTTCAGAAGCCAATGGATGACATTGGATAACTTTGCAGTGGGGCAGGTGAGAATATTCACAAGTTGGGAAGTTGAAGCAATGCCTTAACCTGCTATAGACCTTACAAGTAGCCAGGAAAACAGAGAGACTACTCAGAAACTGGGAAGTAATTCAAGTCAGACACACCCCACCTCAGAGTTTCCAGTGCAAAGAAACACTGGAATACCATGACAGCACCACAACACCTAGCGTTGGCTCAACAACTGGTTACCAACCAGCTATTAAGGCAGGTCATTCCAAGTCACACCATATTGTTAAATTTATCATAATTGTAAGTGGTCTAAACACTATCAGAGGACAATTCTTTTGTATTCACTCTCAAACTGGAGTATCTAATGACTCAGTTCACCTAGGCAGGTTTCCATTAAAGAACAATATTCCCATGCAGATTAAGCATAGGATGTGAAACCCTCGAAATTTGGCTTTTGTTGTGCTAACAGCTGTATACCCACAGGGTTAGAACTCAGTGCTTGCCCTGAGAAGTCACAGGCTAAGAGGACAAGAATGAAAGAAGGGACAGATGAGGTATTACCATCTCTACCTGACAAATGGAAACTGATGTGTATCGGAGTGAGGTGAACCCCAGCGCCTCAGCTGAAGACATCCTTCTTGTGTATGGCATAGCCAGATCACGTAAAATGAGTCCTTTCTTTATGTAAAAATGGTGCAATTTTAATGATTCTAATCTCCAGCCCCCACAGGAGTAAGTCTGAGCAACTGAAACTCTTCCCTTTTTTTTCATAAGGCCCATTTTCCTTGGGCTGCTCAACACTGAGCTGAGTAATAGCTAAGTTTTCAGCCTCCACATTATTTGCTGAAGAGAGTTCCTCTAGCTCAGCATGTATTGGTTTTAGAAATTAAGCTTTCCTTCGCTGGTTTTAAAATGGCTATTTTTAATTTCAAAGTTCAAAGCTCAATTTCAAATGCTATGGTTCTATTGAATCAGAGGCAAGGAAGGTGTATTGAAAGGGAACAACCATACGACTAACTCTGACTGACTATTTAAGGATAGTGGGGTTGTTCCTGCAACTTTCTTCCCAAATCTAGATCCCCGACTAGACCACCTGTGTTCTCTGCACCTTATTTGTATGCCAGGTAAAACTTTTTCATCTTGAAGACATAGCATAAGAGATCATTGGAAGAGGGAGGAAGAATATATGATTAGCTCAACAGAAGATAATATTTGCACTATAATGTCTTTCTCCCTTATTCCCTCTCAACAGTCTTGCAGGTTTTAAAAATCCATTTCATGCCTGGAGTCTGATACACAGACAAATGAGCACTTGTAAGTCACTGTTCTCAGCCTATCCATATTAAGAATTTCAAATGGTAACTATTCTCTGTGTTCAAGGCTAAGAAATTCATAGGGGAAAGCTAATGAAAAGGTAAACAGAAACAAGGGTTCTTTCTCTTTAAAATGCCCAGATTTATTTTGTTTCCTAGCTTAACAGTGTAAAATTTATTCACCTCTCTAGCGATGATTAGAGTTGTTAGTTGTAAGTTATAGTGATAATAACAATATGTTGTTAGAATATTCTGGATTATAGCAAGCTCAAACACCTATAGACCAGTCTATAAGAGATCCAATAAAGAAGTCTAACAAGGGACAAGTAAGTGTCTGAGAATGACACACGTATGCTTACAGAGCTAGAGAGTCTATGGCTGAAATGGAGGAATGTTGGCACATGGTCCAGGAAGAACATAGCAGCCCAGAAAGCAGCCTATAAAATAGTGTGAAGATGGTGAAGCAATCTAAGAGGCATTGGTGGTGAAAGGGAAAAGAATTAGAGAACTAGGAAAAAAAAATCTAAATAAGAATTTTGAACTCACACAGTAGGTGAGGAGATAACTGAAGGAAGTGATGCAGTCTGACAAACGGGAAAGGAAGATTAGTCTAGATAATTTTAAACAGAATTAGAGATTAGTGTCAGATTGCAAAGTAAAGGTTTTCTGCTGGGGAGGCAGAAAACTGTGAGCTCATAAGAGAGTTTTGATTATGAGGTGGGAAAGGGAGAATGCCTTGGAAAAAGTGGTTAAGGCCCACTATGATGAATACAGGTAGAGAGAGCAAAACAGCACCAGTATCACAAGCTTCAAGGACTGGGAAGTTAAGGGTGTTAACAGTCTAAGCCCATCTTCTCTGGGTCTCTGTTGTCTCTTAATTCCTCAAACCCAGAATTCTAAATATCTTGGCTGACCAGATGAGAAAAAAGCAACTGTTTTCACTAAAGTTATGGTGGCTGCTGCTTCGCTAAAAGTCTGTCAGGCTGAACTCCAGCAAGACCACTAAGGAAGCATCTTCAAAACTCTCTTGTGTCACCCTGTTAAAGATGGTGGCTAAGCCAAAAACAACATCAACGCCTTGTAGGAAAAATACATCTGCTTTAAAATAGTCAAATTTCGCATTTTCTTATTTGCCTGTTATGCTTAGTGCAATTATAGGTACCAAAGCCTTGGCTAAATGTTTCCTTGTGGTGCCTTCAATTAAAATAGTTGTCTGTATATACGTGTACATATATGCTAAGCTGAACAACAGAGGAGTCAGATTTTTCCTAGACCTTTCTGTGCTGTAAGATCAAACACCTCACGTTGATGCACCTTTAAGATTTAAAACATGACAAGAGTCAGGATGTACAGCAGTTACTATTAAGAAAGCTTTCCATATAGTAAAGTTTTGAACACCTGCCTTAATTGAGTTTACATCATCTGAAAAGACTGACATTGCTAGGGGAACCTTGTCTTTTGCTCATTTCATGTTACAACTGTAGGCTTTCTTTTAAGAAAACAAAATGGCTTACTATTTTATACTGGCAGTCAATGCAGTTATTAGAGTAAAAAAAAAACCAAGGTCACAAATCATTATACAAACAAAACAGCCTCTCTTAACACGACTGTCTTCTGTGTAGATACAGTATCAAATGTCCTAATTTCTTTCCATAATAACTAAGAGTTTTTATTCTTCTCTCAATTCCAACAGGCTATGCAGAATTTTTAACTGAAGCCCTAACATTGGGCTACAAGAATACCAAGGACTTTTGGGAATTCAGTTCAGGAAGTCACTCAGTTTTAGGGAGTATAAGGTTGTATGGTCACGGCAGAATGCTCACTGTTAATAATGATATGCAAGGTGGAGAGAAATCAACCTGATACTGGCACTTTGAGTACGTGGAGATTGCAGCTAGAAGAGGCAGTATTTTATATCGAAGTACAGAAAATTTGATTGAGATGTTCTTGAGAGACAAGCACAGTGCTATGGTATAATCCTTACAGACTACAGCTGCATTTTAGGCAAATAAGAACTGCTCAGATTTTTAAGCGCTGAATTTACAGTCTCCAAACCAGAAATATGTTTTTGTGGGTTTTTTCCCCAAGTACGGCATGCTGTAATTATGCCAATGTTTTTAAAAATTATGTCAATGTTATTAAAAACATTTCTGTTGTGGTCAAATATGTCTGATAAACCCCGATTATTTCATGCACATAAATAGCTCTATTGTGGTCTATGTGTGCAAATGTTCATCGCTTAATGAAATGTTATCAGATGTAGCAAAGTAATCAAACAAACAAGCTCTTACCCTTTCTTTTGCTCCCTTCAGGCAAGAGGACAATATAAAAGCTTGCAGGGGAAAAGATTCCTCTGGTGCAGGACCCTAGACACAGCCTCCCAAAGGCCTCTCTGTGTGCAGGAAAGGACTGGTTCAACTCCCACGTGCTCTGACGCTGTCCTCAGGCACTGTTGTACAAGCAGCTGTGTAATGGGACAGAGAACCAACCCCCTGCCTGAAAGCTCGTTTCCCAGCTCATCTGTAAGGGGAACTACGGGAATGGACAACTGAGGGTACTGGGGAAAAGCAGAAACCTGCACTGAGGTTACCTGAAAACTACTGTTAAACATTACAAGGGCTGTGTCTTACCACACCCTTAAGTAGGGCATATTGGGAGCAAGAGAGCATCATAGCACCAGAGACCCTTTCAGCCACCTCCTTTAGGGACTGTAAGTTCTGTGTTGTCCATTAAAGAAAAAAAACCCGCAGAATTTCAGCTTTATGTTTACCTTTCTTTTCTACAAAACAGGTACTTCACCCAAAAGGAAAGCCACTGCTCGAACGGAAAGAACACTTCAGAGTCTCTTCAGAACTCACCACTCTTTTTTCATAAAAAGACACAATAAGGGAAGATAACAGGACTGAAGACTATCTCACAGGCTTTACAGTTAAGTTTTATTATTTTCATTGTAGAATCGTGCCATTTTAGTTCTACCTTTCCCAAGTAGATTCTTATGATATAAATGCTAATGCTCTGGATAATAAATGCTGGAAAAAGGTTATAAAGAGCATATACTGTAAGCAAGAAAAACCCTGCCCAGCTATTTCTGCTCTTTTTGGTCCTTGAATGACTCTCCCTGAAGTCTTATTTTTAGTACAAGCCAGATGTTCTTTTGCTTGATTTTGGAAACAAAACTCCACAGGTTATTTATTTGGAGGTACTTTCCAATAAAAGATGATCAGGTGGCAAAGAATTACTAGTACAGTTCTAAACAATGTGATGTATACTTTAGACCACTGGAAAATGGTCTTTGTAGAACAGATGTCACACCAGGCAAATGTAATTATTTCACTATAACACAACCTTTACAAATTGCTGTATGTATACAAAAGAGTGCTCCAACGGTTAAGTAACTTGTTATGCGTTACAAAAAAGACATTTAAAATTCATAACTGATTAAATTTTTAAATTTATACATATCACCTGTTATCTTTCTCCTTACCTATTACACAGAAAATAAAAATGGCAATGCAGCTAAGGGAACTGTAGCTAACAGATTCTCAGACTTTGATTCTGTCTGCTGACCAGTGTCCAGGGATTGAAAATACTACTGCTGCGAAAGAGTGAGACCAGTCAGCACCTATGCAAACACACAGATAACTTGGCAGTAAAAAAGTCACCTAGGGATTACCATGAACTGAAAAAATATCCTGCTAAGTAATTAACATAGTCTGGGCAATTAACATAGGCTAAGTCTACAGACAAAAATAGATATTTAGGACAGAGAAAAAAGAAAGACACAGGAAAAAAAATACTAGACAGAAAGAACAAACTTAAAATAAAATAATTGCATCTGGTGCCAGACAAGAAACACAAAAGAATGAAATAAAAATTTAAATTTAAAGTCTTCCTCATTCTGACTGTGTTATCCATAGCAAAACAAGGTATCACAGCAGTATGAAAGGATGGACAGGGGCAAAGAAAGTGCACCCTGCCCACAGCAAAACACTGAGACAAAGCATTGCTTGAGCAGGAGACTGAGTCGAGCCAGTCTTCCGTTCAAGGCACTTTAACAGAAGTATAGCAACTATATGGCAAACGTGACCGAAGCTGCAGAGGAGCAGTTGTGGTAAAGGGAAAGCTGCAGGGTTGTTCACTCTCTCATCTCTTCCCTATTAACATTACTTGGCACGACACAAGTGCCAGGTCTTGTGCTGGGAATTCAGCCACCGAGCCCTTCCATCCCACTGGCAACTGGCTCCAGCCTTACTCAGTACAGGAATAATTTTCGGCCAAGTTATTTGATTGCATAAGTAGATCTTGGACCATCAGCTTTTGCTGTTGCTGTCGTTGCCCAAGACACCGATTCAACTTGTCTAGCACTCAGCTACAGGTTTCTGAATCCACACATATTTTGTCTTCTTTTCAGAACAGCGAAACAGTTTGGAAGAGAGAAAATTACCCAGAAAGAGAATGTTCTCTCGTGCCAGAGAAGACTGCAGTATAAATATCTGTGCTGGCAGAAGAGAATAAATAATTCACTAAGATGCCTTAAAATGAGATATAAAGACGACAAACCAGCTGTCAAGTACCATCTTTTAATCCCTGAACATTCTAACATTTTTATAAATTGCACAATCATAGTTTTTATTATAAAGACAAAAGATAAAACCAAGCAAAACTCAGGAAACTACAAACCCTTCTTTACCTCTCTTAATGTCATCCAGCTGAGGCTCAGGCGAAGGATTATCTTTCAAAGGAGAAGTTTTAGGTCCAACTGCTGGCTTGGTTGGGGCTCTGAACTGTGAAGGAGGCTGAGAGGCTCGGGCAGACTGTTGTTCTATTCGAGCTTGGATCTTACTGCTGCCCTCTGCTCTGAAAAAACAACCAGAGACATCCAGTGGTACCGTGCAGTTACGTTCAGCTTTTTCAGTATCCTTGTACTAGTACATAATCTATGACTTCCTTTTGTACAGATCTCTCCTTTGTTTTATAAAGATAAACAGTGAATTACAGCTTTCTGTATGCAACACTTGTTTTCAAAAGTAAATATGCATATACAACCACACTACAACACCCTTACAAAATGTATTTTCGAATCCAGATGTGGTTCAGTGGTGCCAAATTCTCTACTTGAAGAACAATGAAGGCTTTAATTTAGCAATTAGTATTTATATTCCTAAAAAACTGAAAAAGCAATCAGTAATTTTAAGTAACTACATGATAACACAAGCACACTCATAACAAAATCCTGCTTAAAACAATCACAGCAAAAGAAACAACTTTCTCACTTACAATTAAATAATCTCAAACTGAACTCTCTTAGAGGTCAACCTGACTAGAGCAATCACTCTTACTGCTAAATACACCATGCAAGCATTTAATTCCTGTTTTTCAATCATACTATCCCTTCAAAATACTTTAAGCTGTTTCCTTAATGGGAAATAGTCTCCAGACTTGCTGTTCACTTCAGATCAGGTATGTCTGACTTCTACTGAATCAATGATGTGATTGAGACTGTAGGACAGTCAATATCCGTGGCAGAAAAAACCCACAAACCAAACCAATATACTTATTCAGGTCCCTCAATGGTACACCATAATGAGGTTTAAGTGTGTGGTGCATTTATCACGTAACACCAAGCCTTCTGAGGTATGGCTTTATGTGGTGTAGCACAGAAGCAGCCCATATTAATTAATTTATACCTGAGCTCAGCTTCAGCTCTAGGAGAGTTCCAGCTCTGCAGTGTGACACTTTTGCCTGTGCTAATCCCACTGCAAAACAAGTTAAACCAGCCCATGAGGAACTTCCCAAGATTTCGCCTAAACCGCTCCTGGTATCTGGGCTCAAGCATTTAGCACTAATTCGGGTATCTCTGTGCCTCATTGAATTGCAGATGCAACCTCAAAAACGAAGCACAGAACCACCTCTTCACTCATCACTGAAATGCAGCTATTAAATACCACATTAATGCAGTTCACAGTCATTTACAATAGAAGTGAGGATTTGGAAATACACTCACTGTATCAAGTGAAAGGTAAAAGCAAATTATTGTTTCCAGTATTAATGATGCTCTTGATACTACAGAAGGTTTTATGTAGAATAAGTGCAATTACTCCCTCATCAATGACGTTAGCACTAAAAACTCTGTTCCCACAGAGTGTCAACAGGTCGTTAAAGATCAAAGTAGCCATGAAAAATATTTTGAAAAAGGAAAAAAGACATCTCTGATCTAGAAACCTGAATGACCTTGCAAAGCATTACTCCTCAAAATAGGGATCTTACAATTTTTTTACTACCCTGCCTCTGCTTGAGAAAAGTTGAAATATTCACTTTACCAGAGCCAAAACTCAGTGGATCCAAACACCTCACTGAACGCAAGCCCTCTTGCACTTCTTTTCCCCTTTCTGACTTAAGCTTCACCTGGATAAAGTCCAGAACTTACATTGGGAATTCAAATCTCATCTGTGACGTGCTCATATTCACTGGACAAGACGAATGCCACATGGATGAGTTTTCGCATCACTGATTCAGGAGTGTTACAGTCCTTTTACCTTGAACTGAAGGTGCTCTTAGCAAACTTTCAGCCAACTGCTGATGAGCTGCAATCTGCATTTCTAGTAGTTTTAGCAGCTAAAAGTCCTACACTGCAACGAAGTTGAGGGTTTTTTTAAATGTAAAACCTGTAAAATTATTTAAGAGCTTTTTCTCCAGGAGACATTTGAGTAACTGCTTTCTCTTTAGATCTCAACAATCTGTGCTCTGGTGATGTTGAACAAACATGATCCACAGACTTCAGGTACTTGCAGAGCAGCAAAACTACTAAAAATGTTCCAACTGCACACTTTGTAGCATTTGTGCAGTCAAGTGAGAATATTGGGTCAGAGGGGATTTCTGGCCTCAGCAATTCTAGGCAAAACCTCATAACCATTATTCCTAATACAGTTCACCTCCTCAGCTGGAGGCTTTGGACTTGTGTTCCACTTTACGTAACACTGATTCAACACAGGGATGAGTGTTTCTTGTACCGTAAGAGTGCATTATTAAAGCATCATAACTCCCACAGGAAGCTGTAGGGGAACAAATCTAGCAAGTCCAACAATCCTTTTGACAGCCTAATACTTCCATGGCCTCTGTCAGCTAACTAGAGATTCCTGAAACATCCCATCCTTCAGCCAGCTTCCAAAGCTTCAAATCATCAGAGTTCTGGTTCAGAAGACAGCCTGAAGAAGAAACTTCAGCAAGAATTAATCCTATAAACAGCCCTGTCCCCAGCTTTACCTTGTTTTCTTGACTTGAATGCTGCTATTAAGTTTTTCCAGCATATATTCCCCAGTGTCATGATCGACAATAAGCACACAGTCCTTCTGATATGGCCTTTTATTTCCTTTAAACACAGTCATTGGTGGAGTTGAACCCTGGTATCAAAGAAAGAACACACATTTGTTTGGTTATCATCCCCTACCCAAAAGCTTATAAACACTAAGAGAAACGAATATACGTACTGTTCTGACCAAGAGGTCATAAGCAGTTTACGTTTAGTACCTACAGAAAATGTTCATTCATGAAAAGGGAAAAATACAGTTATATGCACTAGATGAGACGTTTCCTCGTAGCAATATTATGCCTTTCATCATTTTAAGTGCCTTTGCAGTGACAAAACATCTTCTCCACGGTTGCCATTATTTACAGTTCTCATTCCCAAAATGGTAACATAACCGAATTTGCATAGCTGGTCCTGATAAGTGTCAGAAATCTTCTTGACATTTCTGCTCAGGAAATCTTGTGTTTGAATAAGAAATAGAGGTCTAATTATTCGCTTAGCAGAACCGTTGCCTAAAGAAATATGCGGTCAATTGAAAAACAATTTAAACTACTTTGTAATTTATATATATATATATGGCAATATTTTCATAGTGGATTACAAGCAACTGCCACAAAGTATGTAAGAACAGCTGCCTTCTTCAAAGTCAGATTAGCACATAGAGCCATGCAATTATACCAAAATGCCTTCTGAAGAGCAAATGGGGTAATTTTGACACCTTCCAGAAAGTCCTCGAGTCCACACAATGCTGCATAGAGCCATAAAATTCTAATGGCTCAGACTGAGAAGCAATAAAGACAAACTCATGTGGTGGTGCATGCTGGCTAACTGCTACTGCATGCAGGAACAGGCTGACTCATACATCCGGATTTGGGGTTACATGGGGCAGAACCTATGGTCTATCTGCACACAGCAGCGTGGACACACACCTGGCCATGTCACAAAAGAACATGTTACTCAAAGGAGATATATAGAAATATATTCTCAGCTATGAAACCTCAGATTTCTCTGTAATGTATAGCTACTGTACAAAATCAATTAAAAAAGAAAAAATGTTTACTCATGTGCACTTCTGCACATGCTGTAGGAATGCAACCAAAACTGGGGAGAAAAGGGAGAAACGCGCTCTTCTACATTTTATGCAATTCCTATTTTCCATATTGCTAATAAATAGAATATACTTGAATTTAAAATGGTTTTGGAACAGTAAGGGTGAAAAATCTGAATTTCTAACAAAGATACAGTAAGAGATGCAGATACGATTCAGAAAAGGTGTCTCAGTACAGTCTAAGTCTTCAAATACTTCATTTTTATCATTCCTACATTTAAAAGGAAAGCAACACTTAACAGAATAAAAAGCAAGCTGAAAGTCAAATCCTGCTCACTGTTGACAACTAAGTCAGGAAACACATAATGCACAAATTTAATGAAAATTCATCAGAGTTTGTTGGCTATCATTCTGCTTCCCAGAATGCAACTTTGGCTAAAAAATAAGCAGAAATGGAATCCTGCTTAAGCAAATTAACAGTCCCACCCTTCTACTTAAAATTAAATGTTTAGGTTTTATGTTAGTGCCTAAACAACACTGTCTTGCAGATTCTGCCGACTGCAATGGCCAGCTCAGCTCTAAACCACAAAAGCAGGATAGAAAAAGAAGGTAGATGAAACAGGTAACATTTAATCAATTTATTTTCTTGTGTGAGAGTTTTTTAACAAACAGAAATTCTTCACTTCCCCAGTCGAGATTGTTTATCAAATATTAAAGCCAATAAATCCACATGTAGAAATAGTACTTCAGTTTATCCAAGCAGCAAGGGACACCAAAATATCTCTACTGAACAAATTTCAGAGATATCCTCAGGGACCAGGCAACTAAAAAAACCCACTCAGAATCTGAATCTCATCCAGCTGCTGGGCAACTGAAAACCAAAGCAGGATCCAGAAAATTCAGTAAATTCTCTCAGGATGAAACTATCTCAAAACTTCTCACTCTTTTCCAATATGCTCAGTATTTTCCAGTTCTCTGTCCAGAACACAGCAGCACTGCCTTGGAACAACATACATGCAGCAGCTGCATTCGGGGCAGTCAGCTGCCTAAGCATAACTATAAGATTAAAGCTTTTCACACTCGTGGGAAGACAATCAAATTAAACTAATCAATACAGAGATTTGGAAAGGGACATTACAGGTGATGTCATTCAACACAAAAGATGAATGAACAACACTGTTCCCAGTCAATCCAAGATGAATGCTACTGCTAGTAATCATATTGTTACCTGGTCTCAAATTGCACTACCATGCTCATTGTTTATATAGACAAAAACCAGTATGTGGCCTCCTGCAGCACTAAAGGTGACCAAAGCCATATAAAACCCAGGAGTGGGGGGGTGGGAGAGAAGCAGGCTAAAGCTTCATTCAGTGAGAATTACCAAAGTATCATCACCTACCAGTTAAAACCACCAACATGCTAGAATAAACAATGCCAAAAGGATCTGACATACGGCTTCCAAACTGACTGGTGTCCCCGTGCAATGACCAAACCCATTGATGTCTGTGAATTCTGGTTTATTGGCTTGACACACAGCATTAACTGCAGCTAATAAACAAATCCAGTTCCAGTGGATATGCAAGCCCAAGCACTTTCTTTTGTTTTGGGAAAGAAACCACTGAACCTTCAATTACAAAACAGCTGCACCTATAAACAGTTTGATCACTTGTTTTATTGCTGTGTGACTGTCGTCCTCACACAGTAGATCTTTATGGCCTAATTTGAGGAGGAAGTGGATGGGAAACCACTTCACTGCCACTCACCAGAACCGCCCCCCTCGCTTCCACTGATAAAGCTAAAGGCAGGGAACTCTATGCTATCTGTACGTGTAATGGGAAGAATACGCTTACAGGCCTATCTCTGGCTTCTGAACATTGAACCTTGACTAGAGCCCAAATTACTCTGCCTTTCTTCACTAAAAATGGATGGAAACCAGGTATAGAGCTGCAAGTAACAGTAAAAGTCTTCTTGCTATTCAAGGAAGAGTAGGAAGGAAGGAATCAAAAGTAAAGGGATGGCCTGCAACCTTACAAATATAACCCTTTCCAAATATTGCACAGTCCCTTCCTAAGGTAACACACAGCAAGTCTGGCTGCTCAAATATTGAACGCACTTGGATTATCAAAGATGAAAACGAAAAGAACATTTATGTTAGACCATAACTACGTTGCAAAGTTGTTGGAGAGTAAACAAGGATGCATATATAACAAACTTACGGGGATATGTGGCAAAGTGATTGTCACGTCATCTCCTTTGCCCACTTGGAGGTCGCCCTCACAAGATGTATCAATCGACGCTGGCTTAAAATCATCTAAAGAGGAAAACAATTGTGATTACATTTCTTAGAGTCCTCAGAAGTGCCATCCTGCCCTACAGAGAGTCACTGCACATTTGCTGTGATTACAGGGAATGCTAAAATACCTGCTACTGTTTACAGCGGGGCTGGAATAATGCACCAGTAAAATGTGACTGTGCTCAGCACCACAGTTGTATGACGGCACCAGATTCTAAACTTCCTTTTTAAAATGAAAGTAAAGTTCCAAACCTCGTGTTTGAAGACCAAAAGCAGACTTCTCGAAATCCCAGAGTGACACTTGATTTCACAGGTGAGTATAAAACTGTACCATGCATCTTCAAAGAGTATCAACTTCAAGACTTGGGGCTCAGCATGGCTCCTGCCAATTCCAAACCTGACTCTGTGACAAAGACTAATTAAGTGACACCAACCCATTTAGCCTTACTGGTATTTCTGGCTATTTAACAGCCATCTTGCCTCCACAACTCCTCCTGACACCTCAGATCACATTTATGAGGCAAAAAAGAGGTGCTGATCTTACTTCAGCAGGCTCCATGCTAGTCCAAAGCCACTGTGGATGGCAAGCACGACTACGGTGAGCCACTGTAATAGTTTTAAAGTAGCCCTAGTTTAAAATATTTTTGCTGCACTGTATAGAATGCTTTGTCCCCCAAACAAGGCACTTTTGTTTATTTATCTGAACTAAGAACATTTTAATTTAAAAGCATTTTCCCCTCATTATTCTGTCATGCTGGTGAGCCGTAACAAACAGAGAAAAAAAAAACTATCAGAACCTGCAATATTTTGACAGAGGATTTAGACAAAGTAAGATCAGACAGATATAGGTTGGTTTGCTTTGTTTTTAAAACAGTCCTCCATTCAATTCTAGCATCTCTGGATATGAAGAGGTGAAATTATATTCATGATCAAGGCTTTTAATTACTGAATTACTTAAGAAATTAGTATTTCAGAACAAATTGTAAATATAATCCCACATGAAAAGCACATATACAGAATAAAAAAACCAAACCCTCAGCTTGTAATAAATTCTCATTAAAAGGACGTTAACATCTAATTGAGTTTTACTTTGACAGCACAACAAGCAGAATCAGGCACACTTGACTTAATCCTCACGCCATAACTGCCAGACCGAATCATACCCTTCATTTTCATCTAAGCAGTCTATTTCTAGCTATTGTTTCCCACCTACTTTATGTGCAAGCTTGCTAAATAAAAGAAACCAGCTGTACAAGAGCTAGTGTCTTTGCCAAAAAGGGATCAAGAGTTTCCACAGCGCAGTCACTAAATTAAAAGGAATATCACTATCACACTTCTTTTTTAGGTATCAGCAAAATATAGTTACTATAAAAAAAACAAACACTCAACAAATTGTTTTCCTTTGGTCAGCTCACTAGATGTATGTGCTTGGCTAATCTTGAGGTAGATGGGAATGCACGTATGTGCCTCCAAATGTAACCACAGCCCTTTTTTCCAAAAGTCACATGTTTTTAAGATGTGTTTTCCACAGATAATCCAGTTTTTCAGTACAGTATTTCATAAACATTATGGAAAGGAACAAAGTATTTTAAGAAGGCTGACACAAATTTAGCACACAAAATCCTCTTATTGTAGTTTGTGTGAAGAGGATTACGGGAACAATATAATGGTCGGATCCCAGATAAATCATTCCAGATCAACAGTTATAAAAAAAAATTATAACCAGGAAATGAAGAGATCTCACTTGAAAGTCATGGATGGAAAATACAACACAAAGCTCTTTTGATATAAAACTGCATTCTTTCAGTTGCAGTCTGAAGAGCTTCAGCTTTTCAATCCCTTAAGAAATTATTGAAGCACTTTCAATTCTAGAAATCCAGTGTGTTTCTATATGGATATAGCTTGGGTTTAATTCATACACTACCAGACAACCTCATTCATTTGATAGTTTAGCTGTTTTAAAATTTTGATTTATAAATGGAGATTCACTAGTATGTTAGCACTGCATAAAACTATTCAAGGTTATATATAAACAGTTAAATGCACCAAACATATGGTTTGATAATTTTTAGCATGGTGGAATTATCTATAACCAGTGAGGTGAAACACACAAAACTTGTGTTAATCCACTAGACAGAGTTTACTATTGAGCGAAATAGCTTTGTCTCAGTCATTGACCATCTGCCTGAGTAACAGCTCAATCTAGAAAGCTGTTCCTTCAAGTTGCACTCCGGTGACTATTATCACCAAAATCACTTACTCATAGCATATAAATACAGGCCATGAGACTGGGCCTAGGAATATGCATCATAAGACATAAAATCCTACTGTTAACTGTATCATTTCCACACCTTAATACAAAGCTACTGAAATACAAGTTTACTTTCATTTACTATCGATGATTTACTACTCATTTTAAACCCTGGGCTCATTGAAGGGATGAAAATGCAATTTCTTGTCCACAGAATTCAAGTATGGAGATACAGTGAGCTCCTCTTCAAACCAATCTTCTAATACAAAATTAAACATTCTCAGTGCTAGAACAGAGCAGTTGGAATAATACCTGGTGTCTTTAAAAAAAGCCAAACAACAAAACCCTGTACATATTTTTAAAATTATTCCAAAATTTCATAACTGCTCAAGACCCTACCTCAGGTTTTTATGTTTTATTTTAAACCCCCCTCCCTACCAGCGCTTCTCGCTGGCATCCGCCTCCCCCTTGTCCCCTCACGCTGCCCGCCGGGGTGAAAACACTCGTGGGAAGGAAGATGGACGCTGGAGCGGGGGGGCGAGGCAGGGGGGAGACGGGCACTGGGGGTGAGGGGGCGGGAGTGAAAGCAAGGGAGACGGGCGCTGAGGG
>NW_010207587.1:0-13056 GCF_000695765.1 Mesitornis unicolor
ATGAACTTTTTCTTTAAAAACAAAAAAAAAAAAAAGAAAGTTACCGGTATTTTTTTAAATCGGCGTAACGGCAAGTTGCGCGTGCCCCAGAGGAGTGCGGGTCCTGTGAGCTGAGCCTGCTCCGCGCACTTCACCACCACCCCTTCCCCGCCTGCGGTGTTGCTCGGGTCTGGAGGGAACCTGTAGCGCTGTAGTGTCACAGTGGGTACCGCTTGCTGCAGGTGCGGTCAACTGAGCTTTTTGGGTTGTTTTTTTTAAGCTCAAATTATGTCAAATTGTCAAATTATATGCCTCATATAACTTTGCTGGAGAGGGGCTTTTTAGCAAGGCAGGTAGTGATAGGATGAGGGGTAATGGCTTTAAACTAGAAGAGATTTAGACTAGATATTAGGAAGAAATTTTTTATTGTGAGGGTGGTGAGGCCCTGGCACAGGTTGCCCAGGGAAGTTGTGGATGGAAGTGTTCAAGACCAGGTTGGACAGGGCTTTGAGCAACCTGATCTAGTGGGAAGTGTCCCTGTCCATGGCAGGGGGTTGGACTGGATGATCTTTAAGGTCCCTTCCAACCCAAACCATTCTGAGATTATAGGGAAATCTCTTGCTGCAGAGTAATGTACTTCATTATTAGGGTGAAGGTGGATTGTCCTTGCTCCTTATGGATCTGATTTGAGGTTTGCATACAGATCAAGCTATGATACTCTTTACTCTTGGTATTAAAAATAGGTAGTGCCTGTCTGAGCTTCAGAGTTGTTTTCTGCTCAGTGAATCAGTATCTTCAGGTACTGGATCTTCTTGTGATGGAAAATGGTGGTGGTGAAACAAGAGGCATGTGAACTGCAAGTGCCCCAAATACATTGAAGTCACTAAGATCCTGTTGTCACTTATATAAATCTTGCAGAGCAGGCAAACACATGAGTGGTTTTTGGGTGGGAGGCTTCACAGGTTGACAGCCTGAGAATTAAACTCTCCACTGAACTGGAAGTCTAATATTTCATCTTCCCCACCACAAGGGTAGCAATGTGTCTAGATGAGGATCACCACGCAGAAGTGTCTGAGTGGACACTGCTCAGAGTCCTTTCTAGTTGCTGGGTGGGCTGTGTGTGTTGTCTTAGCTGCTGAGAAGGCTACAAATGAGAAGGAGCAGAGAGAATGCTTTCAGAGGTAGTAGCTGACAGTGCTTGCAGCTCAAGCTAGAAGACATGGAAGGCTCTGGTGTTCTTTAGTGATCTGAAGGATTTAACGAAAATACAATAGTTTTAAAATGAAAATGTACTTGAATGTGTTTGAAGTGCCTGAGAGCAACTGCTGGCAGGCTTGATGCCTCTGGGTTTATGCTGCATTGCAGCCTTAAGGATTGAGTCTGAAGAACCTCTTAATTTGTCCTGGACTAATCAATCATGAATCACAGGTTTGTTTTGTGCCTGCTGGTGCTGATGTAACCCGCAGCAGCTCATGCTTGAGGGCAGAAATTGATTCCCCAGGAGCATTTTTACCTTTCTGTATACTTTATCTTGCATTTGACTGCCCTCTGTAGAGAAGGTGACAGGTCAAATAGGCTGTTAAAAAATTAAAAGCTGAAAGAGGACAGGCATGAAATGACAATAGCAGCTTTTGAATTTTGCTTAAAAAGTGTCCTGTGCACTATACTTGTGCATGTTAGAAAACTATATGGCTGGTTTTTAAACAATTCCTGGCAGGCAAGAGTTAACTACCGTAAGTCTGAGTAGTCTGACCTTGGCAGCTGCAGTCTTCACAAGTACTTGGGACAGAAGGTGAGGCCTCAGTTATTCTGTAGCTGTCAGGAAGCACCTGGCCACAATAGAAACCTGGAACACTTAAAAAGAAAAAAGTCTATTAATACTGGTTGGAGTTGCATGACTGTAGAACATATGTACATATCTACATACTTCAAAGCACAAGCCACTTAAACACAAGGGAATGACCTGGTCAGCTGTGACAAGACTCCTTAAGAAGTGTAAAGTTCAGATGAGGCTGTGACCAAGTCTGGTCAGTGAGATCCTCAAGTTCTCAGTGTTAAAGAGCAACGCTAATGTGATATACATCTTCTGATTATATGCTAGCTCTTAAAAGCTTGTTTGCTCTCTGCAGATGAGCAAAAGGTTGGAGCAAGTATGAATATTTCCAAAAAGGTAATTGGATGATACAGTGTATCTGAAGAAGGGTAAAGAGTTGCTCACAAAGTCTGGAGTGCAAATTGAATAGTTGTTACCTGACTTTGCAGCTGAAATTCTCTCCAGGATGCTGAAGTGGTGGTGTAGATTTTTGCAGAAGCAAGGTGTACTTGGCCTTTATCCCATGAGTGGTAGATGCTGGATGGTTGAGAAAGGAAAAACCTATACGAAAAAGAAGAAATCTTGTATCTCTAGCATAATTAAAGTGCTTTCAGTGGACTGGATGTCTAAACCATGGAACTAACACCTGAGTGTCTTCCACTGTTGTGTTAGCTGGAGAGAACAGTTTGAGCTTTATGAATAATGGTACAAGTTCAAAACTTAGCTTTTAGAAGTGTGTTGCACTCATGGCTCATCTGGCTTCAGCTGGTGCTGCAGATGATTTTAAACTTAGGTAAAGTCTATGGGTCATATTCATTGATAATTTCCCTCTGACACAAACTGTTTTGCTGAAGTACTTTACCTCATTTAAAAAAAAAAAGACACTGACAACTAATTTTTTGTGTGTACCAGTAGAGAAGCTGTATATAATTTTGGGGGAAAAGCTTGCTGATAATCATGAGTCCATACAATTCTTTATTTTTAGTTTGTGTCTGTGCGTGTAGACAGAAAAGCAGAGCACAGGATATATCTAGGAAGTGTGAACAGAAAGTCTGACTTCTCTTTTTTTATATTCCATTCTTACAGTTTCTTTGGAGAAGAAAAACCTTAAGATGGCATGCAAAAGAAGTAGCATAGGCTGCATGTCATGCAGTGTACTGAACTGGAAACAGGTCAGCCGTCTGCATGAGGTTCTTACAGAGGTGGTTCCGATCCACGGACGAGGTAACTTCCCCACACTGAAGATAACTCTGAAGGACATTGTTCAGACTGTTCGGAGTAGGCTGAGTGAAGCAGGCATTCTAGTACATGATGTCCGTCTGAATGGCTCTGCAGCTGGGCATGTCCTGGTCAAGGATAATGGGCTGGGATGCAAAGACCTGGATCTCATTTTTCAAGTCTCTCTTCCAAGTGAGGCAGAGTTTCAGTTAGTTCGAGATGTGGTGTTGCGGTCCCTCTTGAATTTCTTGCCAGAAGGAGTAAGCAAACTAAAAATCAGCCCAGTCACAATGAAGGAAACCTACATCCAGAAGCTTGTCAAAGTGTGCACAGAGTCTGACCGTTGGAGCTTGATTTCGCTTTCCAACAAACATGGCAGGAATGTGGAGCTGAAGTTTGTAGACTGCATACGACGACAGTTTGAGTTCAGTGTGGACTCCTTCCAAATCATACTGGACTCCCTCCTTTTTTACTATGACTACTCAGAAACCCTCATGTCGGAGCACTTCCATCCAACTGTGATCGGGGAGAGCATGTATGGAGACTTTGAAGCAGCTTTTGATCACCTCCAGAACAAGCTGATAGCTACCAAAAATCCTGAAGAGATCCGAGGTGGCGGGCTTCTAAAGTATTGCAGCCTCTTATTACGAGACTTCAGGCCCATGGATAAGGATGAGATCAAAACATTAGAGCGCTACATGTGCTCCCGATTCTTCATAGACTTCCCAGACATCCTGGATCAGCAGCGCAAACTAGAGACCTACCTCCAGAACCACTTCTCCAAAGGAGAGAGGAGCAAATATGACTACCTCATGATTCTGCGCAGGGTGGTAAATGAGAGCACGGTCTGTCTCATGGGTCATGAGCGAAGGCAGACTCTCAACTTGATTTCTCTGCTAGCACTCAAAGTACTGGCAGAACAAAACATCATTCCTAATGCCACTAATGTTACCTGTTATTACCAGCCAGCACCTTACGTTAGTGATGTAAACTTCAGCAACTATTATCTTGCAAGTGCTCCTGTGCCGTACAGCCAGTCCTACCCCACTTGGTTGCCTTGCAATTGATCATTTCACTTGAGCAGTCTTGAGTGGAGGCTACTGAAGGCCAAGATGCTGAGTTTGTGTAGACAAGAATTAACTGTCAGCTGGCAGTTTTCCAATGGAAACATGACTGCATTGGACTGTCCATTTCCTGGTGTGCAGTATGAATATGCAACCAGGTCACCTGTTATGTACCTTTCAGTATATCTCTACAAATGCCAAGATGTCTTATTACCTCTCCATTAGGAGAAGAGAACCAGCAGCCAAACGTTGTGGAGTGGTTACAAAACTCTACTAGTTCTGGAAGCGGCTATTAACATGTGATCTAAGTGGAGTATTCAGTAAACTGGGTTAGTTAGTAGAGGAAAGACTAACGTGTCTTGAGCGGAGCAGAAGCCACTCCTGGAATAGCAGCAAAACACTGCTTTCTATTGCCTGACCTCATTACTCTACACTTCCTCAGTTTGAGTTCTGGCCAACTTTCTATTGAACTAATTGTGCAAGAGTGGGTTCCTGTCATGCTTGGGCTGCTTCTACTTTCTGACTGTGTAGAACTGGTAACCATATAGATACTGTCAGTCTTGGAGAGGGCCTAAATGTTGTTTCCTGTAGTACCTAGGGATATATGGTCCTGCCTCGAGTTCAAGATTAGTTTCTTGGAAGTTGAAAATGGATCATCTCTGAAGTCTATCTCTAAAGCATAAGCTGGCTAAATTTTTCTTGAGTACAAATATTTGGAAGGTGGCATCTCTAAACATGCACCAAAACTTTATCTAAAACTTGCTAATGTGAGAAGTCCTTGAAATGAGGAATTGAAGCCTTAAATAGAATTAGAACCATGGTTTGAATAGTTACGATGGAAAAATACTGTTAAGTCCAGGCTCAAGATGAAGCATTTCATACTGCATCTTTCAAAACAGTTTTTTTGGCACAGTTGGAAAGTAGCACAGCTCTTGCACTGAAGTTTGGCCCAACTTTCTTCCTCACAGGTCCACAGAAAGAAAAAACAAAACCCACCAAAAAAACCTCAAACCACTGTAAGTTGTAAGATGCACTCTTCCCACAGTATAAATTCCTGAAGTGCCTCGAAAATGAATTTTTTCTTGTACAACTTCAGGCAGGTCCTGAAGGCTTGTGTTTTTGTCACCACTTAAGGGTTGAGCTTACTGGTTTATCACTATCACCTGGGCACTGGACAAGATGGTATTTTGAATGGTTAGAGTGAAATTCTTCCTTTTTACTGGTCTTAACCCTCACTGGAAGAGCTCTCCACAGAGGCTGTATGTGGTGGAAGTCTGCCCCTGTTTTCAAAGTAGTCTTTGGAATAGTATGTACTCTCATGGAGGTGTAGGGCGCTGACGTTCCTAAAGGGTATATGCTGAGCATGCTGCTTTGAAACTCCTGTGCTTTATAAGGAAGGTTAAAAATTCCCTATTTGTGTAGATAGCAGTATTAGAAACTGGATATATTAACTGGATTATTTTCATTGAATTGCAATAGTAAAATGCATATAGCAAATGATCTTGAGTTTCTGTTGCTTAACTAGAGAAATAGACTAGAAAGGCAAATTTTAGAGATGTTTAATACGTATTGGTGCAATGTTAGAGAATACTTGTTTGCTAAACCTTTTTTATGACTTCTAGCTGTCTCTGTGAGCTTGAGACCAAAGCGCCTGATCAAACAAATGATTTAATCTTAGAAGGTAAAGCAAAAGGCAGGTGAAACACCGATGTATGATGGTTGTTCAAGGTGGAAAACAGTAGCAGTGCAGCACTTAAATGGTAATAAAAGACTGCCCATTCCCCATAGGACTAAAACCTAGTTACATTGCAAGTTTTCTCACTTTTCATAATTACTTCATAAAGACTGCCTTCAGACTTCTTCATTTAGCTTAGGAAGGCAAGGAGGGATACATCTAGAAAGCAGACTGTTGCCAAGCATGCTTTAGCTTCATTTTTTTGAACAGTCTTGTAAGCAACTTCAGTAGCAAATAGGCAAGTAATTTGGTGTCTTCTGTTGTGGTGTGGCTTTTTTTTTGTTTTGTTTTCATTAAAGGCTTCCTGAGTAGTCAGCCAAAGTAGCTAAACTTGAAAGTGAACCCAGCCTTTTTCATTAACTGTGGCTTGGACTTGGTGTAGCTTACAGAGAAGGCATTTATCACGCAGGGCTTTGACTATTTGGAAGGCTTTTAAAAAACTAACATAATGGCAGCGTTGTCATGAGTGTTAAACTTAGTGCAGAATTACTGCTGGAATGCAGACCTAGGCATGAATAACTTCTGCATGCAGGCAATACTTGGCCTAGTATAGAGTGTCACTAGAAAGAAGGAAGTGTTTTGCTTAGGAGTTGGTAATTGCCATCATCTCTTAAATAGATGTTTTTAAAGCCAACCTAAGCTGTACACATTGCAGAAGTAAACCATTGCCTAGAGGGACATGTTTGATTTGCATATCAAATAGCTTAGACTCATGTATGTGTCTAGTGCGATCTCATGCCTGATCTTTAGAAACTGTTTCTGTGCATCAGCTCATGTGGAAGAAATGGTCAGATGCTCAGGAGGAGTCCTTACAAGTTTGAAACAAACAGACTTGTGTTCTATTAGTATTTGAATGCCTTGACTGCTGAACACCAAGCCAGGTGCATCTGTTGGAAAAGGAAATGCTAGGAAGGAAAAAAGGCTCCATTGGTTTCCTACTGAGATAGAGCTATGAAGAATTTAAGCTTCCTGCTGTAAATATTGTGCTTTTGCTAATGTAACTTGTTGCTGAGGCCTCTAAGGAAGCTTTATGTTGAATGGCTGCTCTCTGATCAACTGACTTCCAGGGTTTGCTTTGCAGGACTGCTGTGTTCCCCGTCTGCCTCTTAAGTTGCCCTGGCATATTAGAAATATCGATGCTTTGTAGCCTTGCTGTTAGATGTTAAGCTCTTGAATAATTAAGCTGTATTCTGAAACTGCCCACTACCTACTGCACTGGCCCTAGGTATAAGGGATTGCTGGGACACTGTATCATTTCTTTCAGAATAATCCTGGCTTGGCAGGTAAAGCTGGAATACTCAGTAACTTTTCATGACTGTGTTGTGAGCAGTCCTACCCCCTTCTGGTTCAAGTTGTCTTAGCAGCTTGATGTTACATGTGCCAGTAGCTTAATTTGGTGTGTGCCAGCTCGTCTCGGTTCAGGTTTATGGTGGCCCCTGTAGCAGGGAGTAACATGAGAATGAGCACTAGAAGTGATGACCCTAGGCCAAGTCTAGGGTGCCTGCTTGATTCAGTCTCCATTCAGTACTTAATGATGCTTCTGCAAACCTTCTCTATCCTCTGCTCATTTGTGTGTCAAGTGGAGGTTAGAGAAAGACTGCTATACTTCAGACTATTCCCCTAGCACATTCCTTCTGGGCAGTAGCATCAAAACAAAGCTGCAATAACACCAGACTGCAAGTCTTGTATCAGTGTGTCATTCCTCAGGGCTACGCTTCTAGTGAAGTTAGACCATGCAGTTTAAAACAGCTGTTTTCTTCCTGTAGTTTATAAGCTCTGCTGTGCTAAGCCAGTCTGAGGTTAAGCATCTGACAGTATTTATTGCCAAATCCCTCTTGACTTAGTTTGCTGGTGTGACTTCTTCATGGTAAGATAGATTATTTTTTTATTTGATAAAGATGCTACCAAGGAGACCTAGTATTAGACTGAGTTTTAGTCACTTTAGTAAAATCACTATGCTGACCCATGGTCACTCTGAAAAATTGGAAGGTAAAGCATACTTCATACTCGCTCAGCTTGAGATTTAATTGTTGCTGTGTTTGTCCTCAGCTAGTTCAGTCAGCCACTAAGCTGGAGGTTGAAGACTACTGCTTGCTTTTGAGTAGTCATTTTTCTAAAGGTCCTCGCACTTTAACATTAATAATCTTGTCTACAAAGCAGTAGGTAGTATTTAAATGTAGTCCAAAGCTTTTTATTGAAACCTAAAGACCCATATTTTGGGATTGAGTTCTGGGGTTAAGCATTTGGTATGTTTTGTGCCTAGGATATGTGGGTTTCTGATCACTAAAATAACTATTAACATTGGTAGTAATCTCTGACTTTTTGAAAAGATCTTGGACAAATTGCTTCAATTCTAAGCTGTCGGTGTACTGATGGTATTTGTTTACTATGCCTCTCACTCAGCTCATCCAGAGTGCCATAATTGTTAGGCATAGGAATAAGCAATAAGCTGATCATAGTCACTGGCAGCTTTGTCTAATTTGGGTGTTGGGAGAGCCAAATGGATAGTAGCCTTTGCATCTAAGTATTGCTTAAACCTTTGTTAAATATGGTGAATTGTATTTCATATATATAATTCCAGTGAAATTAGTTATAAGGTGAGATGCTGGGCTGTAGTTACAGAAGCTTTGAGGGGAATGGTTGGAGCATTCTTGTTTTTTCTCACTTGTATTGGAAGAGAAGGCTACTTACTGAAGTGTCTGGATTAGGCTTGTCTCTTTCTGATTAAAATTGCACTTTCTCTTGACATTTAGAAGGCTTTTTTTTCCCCTATGTTTTTCTCTTGTATTGTTTTTTACTTTTAAAATAAGTCAGCTCTTGGAAAATGTCTTATACCTCTTTGGAAGAAATGAGTTTGGATTTTGGTTGTTTTGGTTTTTTTTTGTTTGTTTTTGTTTTTTTTTTTAAGATGGCATATCAAGGTACTAAAATATTTGGATTTGTGATGAGCCCAAATGTGAGACTGGTCAAAGTAACTTTGTCTACTGTTCTGCACTGTGGTGTTCACTTAGCATTCTTGGAAATTAGGTTTTGGACCTTAATGATTCTGAAATTCTCATGCAAATAAACTTCTGCTGAATCTTACTTGCCTCATGTAATTCTTGCATATAAATAGTGCTGACAGAGAACTTGTGGAGCATATTGGCCAATATGTGTGTAGATATATAGCAGGTGGAGGAAATCGTGATGGGATACACAGTAATTCTTGGATTTATGTTATTCAAGGTACACTTTTTTCTCCTTATCAATGTATACATCTACCTCAACTTACTGAAGATTAGTCAGTTAAGTGAGACATGATTCATCTTTAACTTATATTATAGCGACAGTTTCTAGGCTTTTACACTCTGACCATTATCTGATCTCAAGTTGACTTTAAAACATGTTGAGGCTTAGTCCTAGGCCTGTTAGTGTCTGGTCTGAGCTAGAGGCTGCTGGTCTGCACTCCATTTCATGTGCTACTCCAAGTCAGGGGCCTCTGCATACCTCAACTCATGAGCCAAGGAGGTGAGAAACAAAGTCAGTAATTGTTCTTGAAGTTATGTACAGGTCGAAAGCCTTTATGCTTTTTACTCTGCCCTAAAAGCTGATGCTTCTACATACCAGTGGTCAATAGGAGTTGAGCAGGCCCAAGCTAAATAAAAGCTATGGACATGTGGCAGTCTACTTGTCTCTCTTCCTGCTCTAGGATCAAAAATAAATGGGCTGTAAAAGGCATGCTTGCTTCTAATCCCCTCCAGAGCTTGGACAAACTCTTAACTTCTCAGTTAAGTAATGCTGGAGAAATTCCAGTCTTCAGGACCTTGTAACACCTGCAGTGGAAACTTCTGTGGAGATTAGCAGAGGCAGTGTGATCCCACAGAAGTAATCATGAAGCTTGTGTAGTCCCTTTTCAAGATGTAATTGCTTCCCTCTGAACTTAAATGAAGAACTGATAATGCAGCTGGGCAACATAAACCATCTGCTTGTCACCTGAAACTCCTTTACCTCAGCTCCTCAGTTTATCTCCTCATAAAAGCTTCAGAGTTATTTTGAGTAACATCCTTAAGTTTCTAGAATACCAAACTTAGATTTGCAGGGTCAGATACTGAAACAGCAGAATAGCTGTGCCTAAGCAAGTGGTGGTATGTACTTTTTCAGTTCCATAATGAACTTGCATAATGGTAAAATTGAGAGGAAGTAAAGAAGATATTCTTGCTCTATTGCTCTCATGTTATTAGTGAAAATACAAGTGTCCTGCTCTGATGTACTGCTAGAATCTGTCCTTTTCCATGCTGTGCAAGGTGAGCTCAGTCGTGTGATGGGGTGTAAGAGGCATTAGACAAATAATGCTCTAAATTGTTGCCATTGTTCTGGCAGATGTACTTATTTCCTTACTTCTTTATGTGATAGAATAAGGAATATTTAATACTTTTGAAATCAGGGTATTTGGTGTGCCCTTACAGAGCCAGAGTAAGTGCTCCTGTGAGAGAAACAAAAATTTTCTTTGCATGCCTGCTTATTTTGAATAGTGCTTACTACATAGTATATTTAGTTCACTACTACACTAAGTACATGAAGTTGCTATTTTCAGCAATAAAATAACATTTATATTTATCCAGCAACTTAAAATGGAGTTATATCAAAGGGTGTAATGTACTGCTGGAGCGTGGGTGTTAGACATGGTCATGTTTTACTGCAGCAGCAGTGCTGCAATCTGTTCTGCTCTGCCTCAATGAGAAAAATATGAGCTCCATGTCCTATAGGCAAGACTGCCAGGCTGAAAGGAGCAGTTAACCTGCCAAACCTTAGTAATTTTCCGAGTAGGAAAGAGTTGAGTCATCATGCTGGAAAAGGAGTCTTGCCAAGAAGTGTATGCAAAGCAACTGCTAGAGCCTTAACTGGTGGTTTGGTGGATGTTAAGGAAAGCCATACCTACTCTAGTGTTATCATGTTGACTCTTGCCTGAGTGGTTTAGCAAACCAGCAGGAGCTAGTTGCCTAGGCTGGCTGTGACTGCAAAATACTGTGCTGAGTCTTCATCGCTGGTAAGTAGAGCAGGGGATGGTCCATGCCACCTCGCTGCTCAGAATGGAGAAGTGCAGACTCTTGGAGAGGTCTGGCCAAGATGGAATACAAGGAAGCTGTCCAGTCTATTCTAATTTGTAGCAATAACCCTCTTGCGGCTGATAAACCCTTGTAGCTAGCCTGCATAGTTTGGAAGACTCACAACAAATGTCCAAGGCCTGAACTGCTTTGGGGAAATAATCTGTCCCTAGGCCTTCCCAGAAGACAAGTAACTGTTTGGTGCTGTAGAGGTGGTGTCACTGTCAAAGCTGGAAAATTTCCCTTC
Organism: Mesitornis unicolor; assembly: GCF_000695765.1. Lineage (NCBI taxonomy): Eukaryota > Metazoa > Chordata > Aves > Mesitornithiformes > Mesitornithidae > Mesitornis > Mesitornis unicolor. Next base: position 11,141 of record NW_010207587.1, read on the forward strand.
TGAAGTGATGTGGTTCATTGTGGTCTGTGTTTCAGCATGTGAGTGACATAACCAGACAGTTTGTGTGCTCTTATACTCCTGAAGCATATGTTAACTATATTCTACCTGTTAATGTATCAAATCTGCTTCAGAAAGCAGTGAAACTTGTTCTACTCAGGGATTATACTGACTTGTGTCTCACGCAAAGAGAAAATTGTCTCCCCTGCCAAAGAGTGGTTAAAGTGTAAGACTTCTGGTTCAGGCACTGTCCCTGTGCAGCAAGGCAAGTTTTTGAGAGTGTCAGATGTGTGGCTTGTGAATTACACCCACAGAACGGTCCCTTTGTGGATGCCCTTCTCACTTCAGAATTGTCCATCCACCGACAACAATTCCCTTCTCCATTCTCCTCTATCACTTACCTGAATAACTTATTCTGAAAGCTATATCTCAGTGTGCCTCCTGGAAAGTTATTCAATCTTGCCCTAAAGGAGCATGTACTCATGTACCCTCAAGTACTTGGAGAACCTGTTCTAATCTTTGATTGTGGTCATTACTGAGAAATTAATTTGCATTTCCACGTTGGTCTTTGAACGTCATCTTTGACTTGTGGATTGGTGCATACTTATCAACAAGGCTGAAAGTCCCTGATTGTCTTGTACTATCAACTGATCACTGGAAAATGAGCACTTGAAGCTTTTATGTTGTGTATTTATATACAGAATATTCTGAATTCAGGAGCTGGAAACCGTTTCTTCTGGAACTTTGTGGTTCCTGTGCATCTCATGACCCAGCACCAGTTGCTAGCCCAGTGCTCTACATACCACAGATAAAAAAAGAGTGCTAAGATTTCTTCTCAACCCCTTGATATTTGTGTGCACAGACTGCGCCAGCTGCTTTTGCTGTTGCATTCTGGCATGCTCAGTGCTTGTGCAGAATCGGTTATTTGCGATGATTTCAAAGTCCATCTGCTGCTTCTCAAGGCAGCCTCTCCCATCTGGTATCGACAACATCTGTGCTCCTGGTTTCCAGATGTAGTATTTTACATTTGGTGGTATTAGAAAAACATTTTTTCTGAATCCTTTGGAAAAATAGTCACAATTTTCTGTTGATGGACAGAGTAACTCATCATCTTCACTATTTATTACCTTATTGGCTTAAGTGTAGTGCTTGGAGATGACAGAAGTGCTCACAGTTTTGCGTTGTTCTTGCACACCGAAGAGCACAAAAGGTTGTTGTGAGCACTTTGAAACCTGCAGGTGGTTTAAAACCAGCATCAGCGCAAAGTCTGCAAAAGTACTGAGTGCAGGCTATTTTGGGAGTATTCTTTCTTCCTTGCAAATACAGGGTAGAAGCAGCAGAGAAGGCTTAACAGCTGTTCCTTAGTCCTTTCCTCTGTACCCCCACATCTAAAACACTGTGGCGACATGTACCTGTGGGGCATGAATTCACAACATGACCAAAGTGAAGAGCTCCATGTTTCTGCTTTTACTATCACATCTGTTAGTCATCACAAGCATCTGCCTGTCTGCTTTACTGCTCATATGGGGCTTCCCAAATGTTGTGTAGCCCTAATTGCCAGGACTGATGCAGCTCTCTAGACCTCATCGGCTCCCTTCCACTTTCTCCTCCCAGGCAACTTTTCTTAAGACTGGGTCAAAATAACTTATTTTTGGGAGGAGAGCCTGCTGTCAATCCCACTGCCCAAATCCCCTGCGAGACCAGTGGCAGTTTGTCAAATGCTATGAGGGATTTGCTAGTGGCCTGGCAGACCTGAATGGCTATGGCTTCTGCGTTATGGCTGTCCTCCTGCTCAGCTGTGCTGGACTGTATTTCCATAGCCCTGCTCAATCAGCAGGAGCAACACATGTGGATGGGGCTCAGCCTCTGACAGAAAATTCATGAAGTTACTCCAGAGAAAAGCTGCTTGGGGGGGGGGG
>NW_010207587.1:13087-17347 GCF_000695765.1 Mesitornis unicolor
AAGGCGTCTGTTTTGGAACAGAGGAAGCTTTGAATGTGGAGTAATATTCCAGCTAAGTACGTGCATGCTTCAAATTGGTGGTTAGCCCCCTTCCTTGCAGCACTTCTCTGATAGAAGGAGGATTGCTATTTACTACCATTTCCTGGACCAAAACCTGAGCTCTGAGGAGGGGAAGTAGCACAATTTGGTAATGCAGGGACTTGCTGGCAGGGCCAGGGGTCGATATTTTGGAAGCCTTACATATTGATGGGGTGGAAAGGGAAGGGGAGGTGGATGGTACTGGGACACTTCAGAAATCAAATAGAAGGATTTGGGTGTTTAAAAAAAAAAAACAACCCACAGATGAACTGAGAAACTACAGTTTTGAAGTAAATGGGTACCATCTTCTCACAGATGTGTCCGATTTGAAACTACAGCAGCAGAACTTGCAGAGGGGCTCTGTTGTGCCCATATTTAGGATACTCTAGACATCCAATTTGTAACTTCTTGCAATACTCAATTGCAATATAAAAAATCATGGGGGTAAATGTGCTGTTCTGTTATCATGGGTCTCCTTAGCAGTTATCGTGTGAACTCTGTCCTCTGGAATTCTTGGTCAGAATCTTCTTGTGTGGTTAGAAATAAAAGACTGCTGTATGGGTAAAATTGCGACTATGGTCAGGAAGTTCAGCTGACCAGAACTTGAATTTTTGTTGTCATTGAAGTACCAGTTGAAAACATGGATTTAGTTTTAAAAAATTTTCATTAATGAGCAAGGTGATATTTGACAAAAGTGGTCTTGCCTTTAAGTGTGAAACTGCTTGTGTTGTTATGACTTTTAATTCCTTACAGCAGTTTGTACTTTGAAGGCACTTGCTATCCGATTACTGATTTTACTTACTGCTAATAAAGAGCAGATGAGTAGTGAAAAGGCTTACAGTTTACCTCAGGGGTCCTTTGACTGACTGACTTGCAGTGTTATAACACCAGCTCATTATCAGAGAGTTTATGACAAAACCTCTGGGTCACAGACTTCATGGAAGAGTAGTAGTAGTACTGCTGTAGTGCATGATACTGGTTTGTACTTGAATAGTAAAAACAGCAGAAAAAACAAATTTAAACCTGCTTTCTTTCTGATGACTGTTCTTGAGGCTGTTTGAGGCATGCTTGATTGGTTACAAACACTGTTTAGTTTGTAAAAGAGACCATCTCAGAGAAGGCTGTTCATTGCTATATATATAACATTGTAATATACCACAAATAGGCTGCAGTGTAACAGCACTGGCTCAGGGAACTGTTTGCAACAGTCTGACCTAAATGGCTAAATTTTATACCCATTGAAGTGACACTACTCTTAAAAATTACATTAGAGGACTGCGAAACCTGCAGAAAGATGTTTAAGGTTTGGGTGGCCAGAGCTGCCTGGAAGCTGGCGATGCCTGCTCTGTATCTTGAGGAGAGGATTTCTGTGTATGGGCCATTTCAGAGAGGACCCCAGGGCATGGCTGAGCACCAAGCAGCAGCCCAGGGCCCTTCAATCTCCTGCTGTATTCACTGCATAATAGTGTGAATTAAGTGTCAAGTTAAATCTTGCCTCCAAATGATGTAAATTAAGCAGCAAGTTAAACCTTACCTCCAAATTTAATCAGGCTCCATAGCAACCTAACATCCTTTTCTTATTTTTCCAGTGGTTTAATTTCCTTCTTATTTCCGCAGCAAAGGATTCTTGAGAGTCCAGACATGCCAGAGTGCTGGCACAATATCTAGACTTTAACCAAATCTTCATTCTCACAGTATAGAGTTAGCAGAGAGCTGAAGCACTGAGAAAATAAGGTGTAAGTATTGTAAAATGTTGTAAGCAAGCATTTGAAGAACTGTTTTTAAAGCTCAAAGAACTCCTATTACTGACTTTTTTTAAAGAATTAACATCTTACATAGTTGCCATTGTATTTTTTCTTTGGGTAGATGCCAGTTGGTGCATGGCTCCCAGATATCACCTGGAGATTCTGATCGTTGGTGATGAGGACAGCAAAATGTAGATATGACTGTTATTCAGGCTGATGTCTTGCTTCTTATATTCCACCATGAAGACCATTTTTGCTTTGTAAAATCATGGTGAAATATTGCACAGGCTCACAACAATATTTTTCTTTCATGAAAGATCATTTATATAAATTCTTTTCTAAAAAAAAAAAAGTTGCATTGGAACAAGCCAAGGGATTTATTTCAGCTGAGGGTTTCTGACATACAGCCACCTAAAATAAGTTGCTGATAGCATTTCACACAGTGTTGTGTCAGGCGCCCAGGGGATTACTGTGAGACAGGGCAGCCCGTGGTGCTGGTGTCTGGCTGCAAAACCTGTCTGGTGCTTTTTTGCTCATTGATATTTCAGCTTCGGTTTAGCTGGGGTCCAAATTCAGCCTCTGGTTAATCTTTGCAGCATTGCTTCTACAAGGGGCTGATGCACCAGGCATTGACTGAGGTCAATGTGGCATAGGGTGCAGTATATTCAGGGCAGAGAAAAGCTGTTGTTTGTCGTGTCAGGTGTACCAGGACAAGCTGGGAGAATATGATGGTTTCTGTGCATATATTGTTTATTGGGAGTGTATTTTGGAAACCTTTATTCAACCCTGTCCTCTCTTCTGACAAGCTGTACTGTAGTGTGAGATCATGGGGCTCTAAAAATGTCCGTGTCTTTCCAAGGACTATTAAGAAATCCTGGAGCAACTGGCCCAGATATCTCCAACACAGAACTAAAAAGAGTCGTGTCTTTTCTCAAACAGCCAGAAATTAGATAAAAATAGCAGGGATTTTCTTCCAAGCCCACTGGAGTAACTTCTTCCTTTCTTGTGACACTGGTTTTTTGATGATGGTGATGTGGGTCTGTGCTTGAGGTTTGCTTGAGTCTCCTTCTCTGCTCTGTGTCAAGCCGAGTGTTAGCAACTCTTCCAGCCAAAGGTCTACAGGGAGCAGGATGGAGGCTTCTGCAGGGAGAGGAAGTCTTTGCACTGTCTTCCACTCTCCCCTAAAGCCAAGTGACCCACTTGACTCGGCTTTTGTTTTTTCCATGTCTCTGCATGTGCCAGGAAGCCCTGCTGTGATGGCAGGAGCAGAGGGTTCAGGGGAAACAACTCAGAAACCAGAACTTTATCAGAGGACAATTCACATCTTTCAAGCGTGTTTAACCCATGCTCTTAAACATGTTTCTCCAATTGTCTTTGGCCCACAGTTGAGTGAAGTCACTGTTGGCCATGCAGACTTCAAGGACTCCCCTGTTTCTGAGTGAAAATGACTCCAAAACATTTAGAAGCCAGCAGGAGAAAACCAGATAGTGTTGAGAAGCAGCAGGTGACCATACAGATGAGACTGGTTCAGCCAGGAGGGGTTCAGGGGTCTGGAAGCTGCTCTTGAACTATCCAAGTGATAGCCTTTAAAATGTGAAAGAGGGTGTTCCTGCTAGCAGTTTGATATGTTATGGCATGTCTTTAAAAGCATAAGAACCCAACAGGAGGAAATTCTGAGCAAAACAGATGGGAAGAGAACTTTGTGGAAGAAAAAAAGTTTTCATATCCGATATATTCATTAGGAAGAATATATTGGATAGCCAAAGAGCTGTATATCCACATTCAGGAGAGGTGACAGGTTTAGCTAAAAGCCATTTTTCTGAACTGTGATGAAGGCAGCAAGTAGAAGCAGATACGCAGAATATTAGACATGGGGAGAAAGCAGTAACGGGTGGGATTCAATGAAAATTTGGCTTCTGGAGTACAAAAGTCTGTAGGGGGGGAATGCTCAAAACCAACTAGATACATTTTCCGTAAAGATGGAAGGAAAGGTGTTTCAGTTTTGGAACAAAACTTACTGTACTGAGGACATACACCCATCTATTTTTTTTTTAAGTAAGTCTGTTAATAAAGATTCAAAAATATGGAAGTGTTTACTACTTTTTTCTGATGAATATTCAGAAGGGGGAGGGTATTCTGCTTAGATGGCAAACTACTCTTGAGCCCATTAACAATAGGGGAAAACTATTAGAAAACAGCAACTTGGGAGAGGAGTTGACTGTAGAACACTGTGGTCATCTGATATTGATGTTAAATCTTGAAATAGTGGGTAAATTCCAGGAGAACAAAAACATACAGACTCTATTCCAATATTGTAAGAGGGTATCATGGAAGAACAACATAAATCCTCATCTCTGACTCCAGTTTTTCAGGTTAGTGCAAGAAATGCCATGTACACATGAGGGAGTAATCCTGGCATGTGAGGTGTATAAGAAAC
>NW_010207587.1:17378-24346 GCF_000695765.1 Mesitornis unicolor
TTTGAAGATATGAAGTGAGGTCTGAGGGGAAGCATCATATTGACTTTAAAAGATAAGAACTGGAAAGATTTCCCTTCTTTTTCTGCCATGGGCTTCTCGAGGGTGTTTTGGCTGTGGCCAGGGGCAATGAACTTCCTGCAGTGCAGCAGAGCAGTCCCCACTTGATACAGCCACACAAGAGGATCTGGAACTGAGCTGGCCAGTATGATACAAAATATGCCACTTCATTTTGTGGTACCAGCACAAGGGGTCCAGTACCTGTGACTGTCATTCTCCAGTCTTAGCTAGCAAACGCATAAACCCTCACCCAGCCATAGGTAGCACTCAGAAACAGTAAACCCACCTAAATTTGAGACCACACACTCCATGTAGCTGACAACAGGAAGCCTGGTGTCAGTTCAGCAAACTCATCCATAGGGATTCACTCACAGTAGCCCACTCCCATTTGCTTCTGTCCCATAAGCAGCAATTAGAGTGCATCCAATACCAGGCCAGCCTCACCAGTCCCAGGAATCATCACAAGGTGCATGGTGCTTCTGCTGAGTATAAGGCAACTTTTTCCTTCTTTAAAGCCACCTTAAGGTGAACAGACCTTCATGGAGACAAAAATATTTTTTCTCTTAACAATTCTTTAATAGGACAATAGGAGTTCTCCGGAGACCAGCCGCTCTGTCTTCATGGGAAGACAAGGTCTTTCTGTGGGTGTCCTCACCCTCCTCACCAGCAGTATCTTGATGGGCAATACTGAATGAAAATCATAAAATCATTTTGATTGAAAAAGACCTTAAGATCACTGAGTCCAACAATTAACACTGCCAACTCCACCATTAAACCATGTCCCTCAGCAACACATTTACAGGTCTTTTAAATACCTCCACCACTTCACTGGGTCTTTTTCTATTACTCCCTGCCACCTAATATATGTATCACACACCTGTTCAGCACCTGCATGTGCCTGTTCGGGCCCGAGATAAACGGTCCACTGCTGCTTTGTGTCTCATTTTATGATTTGTATTCGTTCCAGGTCAGAGAGAGGCCTGGAAGGACTGTAATGGTAAATGTCTGTAAAGAGGCTGGCTTGTTGAAAGCTGTAAGGGCAATTAACTATGTGTCTTACAGAAGCGGTTGCTGAAATTCCTCGACATCTACACTTTCTCCCTGCTTTTCAGGCTGCTGCAAAGTTCAGCAAGGTGCCCTCTCCTTCAGTGTCTAGGGAATTTGTTTTGGGATATGGATTGAGTATGTCAGGAAGTACACAGAGGACTGGGTCATGATAATTTTCTTTATTTTTATGGTTGGAAGATGACAATAACCCTGAGCTCATACAAGATGGAGAAAGTCATGCCTTAAACTCTTTTTCCAATGTTTAATTCCAATTCTTGTGTTGGTTTTTCGCTTGTTTGTTGGTTTGTGGGTTGTTGTCTTGGTGGTGGTGGTGGTTTTTTCCTTTTTATTTTTTTTTTTGGTCCCTTGTCACTTGGCTTCACCTAAGGAGCAGACGCTTCTATTTTGCCCTTTGGTGCCTCCCACTTCCTCAGCGCCCCAGGAAGCGGTGGCGGCGCGCTCAGCACCGCGGACAGCGCCCGAGCCCTGCCTGCCCGGCGGCCCTGGCTCCCGAGGAAGGGGCCCGCCACCCCCCGGGGCAGCTGCTGGGGCCGGGAGAGTCCCCACAGAGGGGGACCCCGTCAGACGGAAGGAATTGGGAAGGTGGGAGGGGAAGGAGAGTGTCTGGGTGCTGTGCACGTCTTTGGTGTGGAATGGATGCTCTGAAGAGCTTCCTCTCCTGATGGAGAAATACCAGTAAGTATTAGAGAAGTTGCAGGGATGGTTGGGTGGGGAGCAAGAAGATGAGGAGTTCAGCGAGCTGAGCTGAATCTCCTCACAGCTATGGCACATGTATACTAGAATTTCAGTCACAAGTATTTTATGTGGATCCTTTCACTGTGAGAGTCTTGTGGGGACCGATTCATTTGCCTTTAGGCATGACAGAAAAAAGCATTGTAACCCCAGTTTTATTGATGGAGGCCTGAAAAAAGAAGGAAAGAGAAGAAAATTGAAATAGTCACACAGTAAAGTCCATTTCTTCAGGACCTTACTATTTTTTGTCTCTTCAGGCTCACCTCTACACTTACTGTGAAACACTCTTCCCTGCAGCATGGGCTTGCAAGGATTCCTTCACTTTTTCCTCAGAAAGCACAGACAAGCAAAGTCTCAAGGCAAATGCTATTTAGTAGGTAGCTACACAGAAAAGATAACTCAAGACTAAGGCTATAATAGAAGAAATACAAGAATAAAAGCTTTCCCACCTATTGCACCATGTATGCTACTCAAAAATCTCTAGGAACTTGTTTTCAGCCAGCTGAGAGCATTTAAAAGGTGGCTGTTGGATTTTAATAGCACATTCCCCCTTCTCTTCTGATGCTACAGTGTGAGCTCCCTGCTCTGTTTCAGTCTGCTTGCTCTCTCAGGCCAGAGACCATGTATTAGCTCAGAGCAGTGTTTGGGCAGTATTTCACCATGTAACCTCTCATCCCCTTGACATGTGGTAGAAAAATAATGAGTAGGCCATGCTGTATGGGTTCTTGTGTAGACCTTTGTATGGAGGAGTGAGATACCAGTGTCTAAAGACAGAAAATAGCAAAAGGGAGAATATGTAACTGAGGGTAGGGAGGTCAGGACTAGAACAGCCTGACCACAGAAACGTCAACAGGAGGAACTGGATACACAGATGACTTTGCTGCTGCTGACGTAAAAGCTCAGTCTGGGGTGTGTGCACCCAGTTTTAGAGGACTTAGATGCTCATCTCAACTGCTTCTCTCTAGTGTGCCTCTCTCTCACTGGGGAGAAAAGGGATAAGGGGACTTAGAGGTTGGCTTGAAAGTCTAAGTAGGCTTGAGTGTCCTTTGACACCTAGGAGAATTAAAGGTCCCTTCACTGACAGAATAACAAATGGAGAAGAAAAACTGCCAGTCAGCTGGGATTGAAGAGAAGAGGGTGAGGGGTCCTGGTGTGGAACAGCCCTCCCAGGCTGGCAAGTCTCCTGGAGTGGAAAAATCATGGTCATTGCCCTTAGGAATAAGAAGTTGCTTCTGTGGGAGGACAACGGGGAATTCAGGAGCCCAGTCACCCAGGATGGTCTGGGGCTCAGTGGCCTTCCTTTCTTCTCCTTCCTATTCCTACAGACCCCAACCCTTACAGCCTCTGTTTGCTCCTGAAAAGCCCTCTGCCCCATTAACCTTCCTTTCACCCCCCTCTGCAGGGTTTACTCTGCATCTGGGCTGACTTTAGCCCTGCCCTCTCCCTCTTTAACTGCAGATTCCCTCCTGCATCTTTCCTGCCTTTTCTAGAGGGGTGCTCTGCTCTGCAAGACAAGGGCCAACACCCCCCATCTCTGGACACCTCTCATCACGCAGCGTGGTGAAAAGGGATTGGGTCACACGCCTGTGCCCAGCCTGGGCTGTCAGCAGCTCCTCTCCAATTTCACATGTGCAGTAGCACGTTGGTGGTGCATAAAGCCCAGAGACAGCATTTGCATCCTCCCCGGGAGCCTGTGTCCCTGCGGTGTGGGGGGATCCCAGCCAGCTGTGAGCGCTCCCTGGCAGCTGAAGCATGGCACATTGTGTACATAGGAGTGTGTGAACTCAGTCAAACTTCACAAACAAGGATAAGAACAGAGCTGGGACATAATCAGTGCTCAAATATAGCAACTCAAGGTTTCCTGAGAGAGAGAGACAAGCAGAACAGCGAGGCAGAGCAGGTGTCACAGTCCCTGTGGCTTTCACTTCCTCTTACCTTGGCTTCTCAGCAGTGAAGCTGGCACTGGCTACAGGGCCCAATTTAGACTGTAGGTAGCAAAGCAGCCTATCACAAGCAGCCTTGTTGGTGTGCAGGACAGGAGTCTTACTGTGGCCTGCATTGTGACACATCCTGGTGCCAGGCAAATCCTTCACCTCTGGCAGAGTCTCTGCAGCCAGCCCCCACCTCCTCCCCATCTCCATTGCTAGCTCTGGTGCTGCTACCAAAACAGCCAAGTGTGATCCCAGCCAGCAGTTTGGAGAAGCCTCATGGCTAGCATGGGGACCAGGGGCTGTGCCTCTCTTCTGCAGAACCCCTCCTCCTGCTCTACAGGAGCCAGCAGAGATGGAGCTTTGGCGAGGAAGCCAGCTCCCCATGCTACAGGAGACTGCAGTGCCTGAGAAAGGAGGGGTGGAATAAAATAAAGCTCTGGAGCCTGGAGCTTCCCCCTCACCTCCAGAACAAGAAGCTAGGCAGATGGACTTCTTATAAACACTGACATTTGAGTTGCATCCAGCCCATTGCTTCTTCAGCTGCAACACAGCTACTGGCCGGATTCAGCCCTGCTTGAGCTCTCTGACAGGTGTGGCCACAGCATTCAGATGGTGGAAAGACTGGCTTGGTGAAGCATACCATGGGTCAAGGGAGCTCCAGTCTCTCTGTCAGCCTCTGGAAGATGTTACGGGGAGGGCTGCAGCTCCTCAGCATCCCCTCCCTGGCTTGGCTTGTTCAGTCCCTACCAGTGCTAACAGTGGCTGTCCTTATGATTGCAACCAATAAATCACTGCTTCTCCAAGCCCACAGGGAGCTGCTGTAAGAGATGAACTGGTGCTCTTCATGTGTCCCAGGCAGGCTGCATAAGGAGATGAGGATGCATGGCTTGGGATGAAGTAGCTGTGTGTCAGACACAGCCTGAGAAAATGGAAAGGGGAACATCTGATCCTAGGGCCAGGCCTAGAGCTCTGCTCAGGCTGGATCTAGGCAAAAGCTGGCTTGTGCTCAAGTAGGCGCCATCAGAACACCAGCAGCCTCAGAAGAAGATGATCTCTATGGAGGCGTTGCACATGCTTGGCTTTCTCATTGGTGCAACTGTAGCATGAAACCAGGTACCATGGCCATTGTGGCCGTGCCATCACTCTGGAGGAGAAGTCAGATTTCCTGGGGAACTGGAGCTGAAAGGGAAAATGTTCAAAAACAGAGGCCTCCTGGTTACACCTGTGGGGTGTCAGTGTCTTGTGAAGCACATCCCTCTCCTGACCTGCCTTGTCAGCTGGGCTGGCTGCTTTTGAGCACCAGTAGAACAGGGCTAGTGGCTGGAAATAGCTACTCTCTCGGTGCCTTTTTTTGACTCGAAACAGCAGCTCTGTGAGAGGACACAGCAGCTAAAATGGGATGAAGTAGGAGGGCCAGGTGCAGCCTGCACAAAACCTTTCGTAGCGTCCCAGGTGCCAATAATGTACTGAACAGTGGAGGGAGAGATGGGGAGAGAAACCAGTCATGTGTGCGGTGGCTCAGGCTCCCAAGCAAAGCCCCAACCAGGTGTGAGGGGGCCCTGTGGCTGGCTGCTTTCTGCAAGATGCTTTGGTCCTCACTCGCCTCCTCCTCTCCTCTCATGCTTGCAGACAGTGTGGGAAGTGGTGCTGCCTCTGCACCCCTGAGATAAGAAATGCTTCCCACTGCTTTCCTGTGCTCCTACGCCCCACAAAACCACTCCTGCCTCCGTTCCTGTGCTCTGACCTGAGCACCAGCAGGTAGATGGGGGCTGTGGCCAGCAAAGAGCCCATTGCAGAGGGGCTCTGCTCTGTCTCCATCTGTCATGGTCAGCATGGTTGCCTGCAGACACACACCCAGGTGGCTGGCTGAATTGGGCCAGGGTCTCTGAGCAGAGGCAGCGCATGATGCCTTCAAACCCTCCGGCTCTCTGGAGAGCTGGTGGCTGACTTGCAAGTGAAATGCTGCACACCAGCAAAGTCCTGCATGTGCTGCTGTATCCCTGGGTCAGCCTGGTGACGGACTGAGCCCCTGTCCCAGTGCTGGAGCACTGTCCTGCAATGGGGTCCGTGGCTCACGCAGCACCTGCTCCATGCACGGCTCTTCAGTGGCCTGGCTGTGCTGTTGCCCAGACCTGAATCCAGTCCTCTGTGTGCCCAGTGCCACCCACACCCTGCTCTGGTGGTGCTGATCCCCATCCCGTCCTGGGGAGCCTGAGGCTGGAGATGTTCCAGTCGATCCTGTAGGAGCAATGTGTGGGTGTGGGTAAACCTCTGTACCAGCTTAGGGAATTTCTGAGCTGTTCATACTCTATCCCAGTAAATGATCTGAAATACTGGTGTGTGTGGTCCCTGGAGGCACTTGCTCCTTTGGGAGTCCAGAACAGCCCGACTCGTGGTCCTACGAAAAGGTCTCTGTGATGCCAGGAGGGTTTGAGCTCCCGTGTCTGAGCAGTACAGTGCAGCAGATGGAGCAAGTAATGTGAGAGTAACTCGGCCAACCCTTCTGTTTTGCAACAGAAAGAGACTCTTTGAAGAGAAGTCAGAGTTTTTCAGAGAGTTTGGCAGCTGTGGATGGCAGCCATGGTGCATCTGAGAGAGTTCAGGGTGCTGGCTGAGCCTCTTGGCTGCTCTGCCCCATGCTGGGTGCCAGTCCTCTGGCATTCACAGCCAGCCCAGCGCATGGGACGCCTTTGCAGGGGATCCAGCTCTCGTGCTAAAGGCTTGCTGTAACCCTGTAGCTCAGTCCTTGCCTGCGAGCTCTGCTGTGCAAAACGGCTGAGAGCTGGCGATCCCTGCGAGGCAGCAGCACACTGGAGACACAGCAGTGAGGTCAGACTAAACATCAGCTGCACACAAGGTTGTTGACATTTTGTCCAGGAGGAAAAGTACCTGAGAAGACCTTGAGGAGTCACTGAGGCGAGGCTCTGTGCCAGCATGGGACCCTCCCCAGCCACAGCCTTTTTGGAGAGACCCTTGGCGCATACCGTGGACTTCTGCAATGCTCGTTGCCGTGGTGTGCATCAACAGGCTTGCGTGACCTGGGAGTTTATCCCAGAAAGGAAAGGCAAAAACAAGCCCCGAGTTTCTGCCGTAGCTCAGGAATCACATAGCATTTTGGGATGCTGCAAAAGCTGCATCCCCAGGGAGGCAGCAACTGCACCAACCGCCCTTCTGAGCACC
>NW_010207587.1:24377-26975 GCF_000695765.1 Mesitornis unicolor
CCTGCTCTGCTTAGGCTGTGACACCAGCCGTGCAGCCACCAGCCACCTCCAAACATGCCGGCCCCAGTGGTTGCCATCAGCATTGCTTCACTGGATGGGTTTTGCTCAGGCAAGTGCTGCAGCTGCGCTGCTGCATGTGAACCAGGAGCGATGGTCCATTATGCAGCCTGCAGCATCTGTGCTGGGCTCCAGCAGGGCCTCTTCCCAGCAGTTGCTGGCCCGGGCAATTAGGACCATTACTTAAAGTGGGCTAAAAATAATTTTAAAAAGGTGTCTACTGAGCTGCTGTGTGCTGCTCCCAGGCTGGAAGAGGTTGGTACAGCTGCAGCAGCATGGGAGATGCTGGGGCATTGAAGAGAAACTGCACGTGGTGGTTTCATGAAAGGTTCATAGGGGTCCCTCCAGCTGTGCATGAAATGGTTCATTACCAGCCTAAACCAAATCAAACTCATCTTTAGCCTCATTAATCTTAATCACTGCCCTGGAAGCCAAATATTCCCACCTGTTTCTACCCCTTTGCCTGGTCTTGAGTGATGGCAGAACTTCTCCCCAGGTACTGCAGGAGGCAAAGTGCATCGGGTTTTGATGTTCCTTAAATATATGGGTCAGGAACCAAAAAGTAAAGTGTGTATGGCCTTGTACTAGTAAGGAAGGTTTTATTATGTATTTTAATAACGCTTAGGTTAAGCACCACGAGGGAGAACGGCTAGAAAGAAAAAAATCCACTACCCTATATCCATACACTATGGCTGCAGATTAAATTACAAAAAGCATTAAAAACCTTTGAAAGTCCAAAAAAAATGTCAGTTCACTCACTTTTAGCCACTTTTCTGCTGACTCAACTGAACATCCCTTTGGGTTTGTGAGATGGGTTCTTTTCTGCTCTGCAGCAGGCATCCTCTGGCTACAACCAGTGGGTTTATGTTTTTCTAAATGTATCTGTGCTTCTCCCTTATTTGCTGTCTCTGGTGATTTGCCAGGTAGGGGTATAAGCCCTATGGGTCTGCACTTCTCTAAAATGGTGGGCTAAAGCTTTTTGAAAGTCTCAGTGCACATTGCTGGCATAAATTAGCCCATTTCATTCTGTCTCCAACTTGAAAACTTCATTTTTCTTTGAAAACCAGCATTAAAACAGAAAGGAGGCTTTCTAGCCTCCTTTGAGAGGAGGAGGAAGGAATCTTGTGACGGGAAGGAGGGAGGGCAGTTGCTTTGTTTGGGGGACGGTTTTAGTTGTTTGTTTCTTTAGAAGCAGACACAAATATCTGCAACATTGGCAGACTTGGGTTCCTCTGTTTGTTTATTTATTTTTTAGGAAATTAGGGCTCAATTGCTCTTTCCTGGAAGACTTTGCCTGGTACAGGTGGTGTAGTAGATGTATTTGACACAACCCAAAACAAGAAGGGAAAACAAGAGCAACCAAGAGGCAAAAATATTTTAGTCAATCAAATGATTCAAAACATACATGTTTTATGTTGGTTCCTTTTAGCAGCTGTTTGTCTCCAGATGTCTGGCAAGTGGTCAGAAGAAATGTTTTATGTGGAAAGTCAAAGAGTGGTTGCTGCTTCAGCTAGCAATGGAGAAGGTTTCCATCTCTGATTATCCTTATCTAACTGTCTTCCTGTGGGAAACAGGAGGGAGATGCTGGGGAAAGGAGGTCATGCAAAGAGAACCCAATGCAGGTTTAAAAAGCAAATCCATGTCTAATAGAGAAACAAAGCCTAAACCACTTCTTGGCTACCTTGAATTTTTTATAGACCAGAAAGCAAAGGCCCTTGAAATAAAACTCACACAAAGCCACAGATTGCCCAGAGGACACTTTGGCTTAACTGATACAGTTTTAGCTTGGGAAAGATTGAAACCTGCTTCAAAAAAACCTTCTGCCTGTTTGACTGCTGGCTTTACCTGGCCAAGGAGTTTCTGCAAAATGCTAAATTGATGCTAAAACATTGGTGAAAAGAAAAAGGGGGATGGTTGTATTGCTGCTGAAATGATCATGGAAAAACAAAGAAGTAATTGCATTTACACACCATGGGCGGAAAGAGCAGAAATAGGCAAAAAGCCCAGCCTCCACGGGGCCCGTGTGGCCCATTCCCACTGCCTTCCGCAGCTCGGTGCCTCGCCAGTGAGTGGGCACAGCCGGGCTCAGGGTCATCCCCTATCAACACTGCCCCCCAATAAGAGCGTTTTGGTGGCAGCTGCTTGGCTTCCCTCTTCCTCAGCCCTGGGCCAAAGCCTGGCCTCAACCAGTACCATGGCTCCCCACGCCTGGCCAGCTTAGTGCCAGGGCGGGGATAAGAGACCAAATTCAGGACCACGGTTTCCCCATTCACTGTGCTGCCACTGCTGGCACCTGGTGTGCTTGGCTAAACAAATGCTTTTGTGGTAATTTCTTTTTTTTCCCTCCCTTGTTTTTGTTTTTTACTTTCTTAAGAATAGAAAGTCAAATTTGCCTTACTTGGCCTGGAAAGTGAAAAGAATAGGATGAGTGGAAGTTGACTGGAAGTGATCTTTCAAAAAAGGTGCATGCCAGCAGCAAAGCAAAAGTTAAAGGAAAAAGATTTTTTAAAAGTGAAATATTTAAAATTTTATATATATATA
>NW_010207588.1:0-7412 GCF_000695765.1 Mesitornis unicolor
GGGGGGGTCGAGGAAGGGACGGCCACGCTGCGGCCACGGGCGTTTCTGAGCAAAACTGCCAGAGTAGGAAACGGTGCCCCAAACCAAGGAGTTGGGCTTGGGTGGTGGTGGGAGACCTGACAGGTCCTTCCTTCTGCTGGTGACCCTTCCGTCATTCTGTGCAAGTTGTAGGATTGGATGTGTTGTTAATTGCAATTAACTGATTTGAATTCTTTGTCTTCCCGGCAGCCCCCAGCATCCCTCTTGCTTGTTCTTCCAGTATAATACCCAGTTGGGGCCCCCTTATCACATCCTGGTGGACACTAACTTCATCAACTTCTCCATCAAGGCCAAGCTGGACCTGGTGCAATCAATGATGGACTGTCTTTATGCCAAGTGTGAGTGTCTGCATCACTCACAGCTTCTTCTGGACTACATAGTGCTCGTGATGTGCTTTATTGACCTCATACCATCAGCTCAGGATAACAGAAATCTTTAAAAAAAAAGATATGTGCTATAATCATCAAGCTCATTGTTCATGACTGTGTTAACCATGGAACTTTCTTTAGTTTTAGTCAAACAGTGGTCTTAAATAGTAATCTCAGCAAACATAAAGCATTAATAGCTTAAACATCTAAAATTACCATGGCATAGTCACAAGCAGTGGCTTTACATTTCACCACCTTTTCAGTTCTGAGAAGTTTAAAACTGTAAGTAATATGTTACAGAGTTCCATGATAGTTCCTGAGTCTGTGGGCAGTACTGCAGAAATCTCTAAAGAAATACTGCTTGGTTGTAATACAGACTTCTTTTGCACGTAGGTATTCCATGTATCACAGATTGTGTGATGGGTGAAATTGAGAAGTTGGGACAGAAGTACCGCGTGGCATTAAGGTAGGTGCAGGGTGTTCTCCATTTCTGGAACATGATGTTTTAATGTAACAAAATGAAAAGCGCTTTCCATGATGGTGCTCTTACACTAGAGGGTGGTTAGGTTGTTGCAGAGTCCCAAACTTGGTTTTGTTTCTCTGGTTGTATGAGACCAGTTCAATGGCTCGAGTTTTAGATCACTTTTTTTAAAACTTAAGTGCTAGGTATGGGTGCATAATATTGATCTGCAAGTCTTTTTCCCCTCCTAGACTTTGAAAATAACACTTCCTCCTCTTTCTCAGAATATACATAGATTTATTTTTTTTAATTACGGAAATTTCTAAAAATAAAGAAATAGCCCAACAAGTAGTAAGAAATACCTAACCCAAAATAATTACCCAGACACATTGCATTGTTTGTTTGCTCCTCTTATCAATTGACTGTTGTGGACCATTCACTCCATCCCTTCAGCCCCTGTTTTGAGAATAACATGCCGCATGTCACAGAAAGGGGTATTCCTCTTTCTCCATGCTCTGTCACTCTACACTCTCACCTGATTGCTGCGATGCTGCCTTATGTGTCCCCACAGAATTGCCAAGGACCCTCGCTTTGAACGCTTGCCGTGTATGCACAAAGGAACCTACGCCGACGACTGCTTGGTCCAGAGGGTCACTCAGGTATTTCTGTTTCTGAAAGTTCCTAAACTGTGCTAACACACTAAAAATTCTTGAACCCTCCTAGTTACTGATGACTTCAGTTTCCTGCAAACTAAAATCTCATTAAGAGGCAGTTTCGGTTGCTAGCACAACTTGCTCTGAAGTAATGTATAGTCTTGCCCGAACGTTTTCATTGTATAGGACAGCATCTAGGATGGGAAAGCTGCCAGCTGGGAAGGCTGAACAGCCTCTGGATGTTTCTTGGAGTGTATTTTGATGATGAGGAGGATTTTACTGGTCTGCTGTGGAGTTCTCTAACAAGTCCTAGTAATGCCTCTCTAAGGACTCGTAGCCCTCTTGGGTTAAATCGGCTCACTGAATAGAAGCTTTTCCTCGGCTTTGTCTACTTTGTGTGGATTCACTGGCGTTGAATCTGACTCGCCTCTCTTTTTGCAGCACAAATGTTACATCGTGGCCACAGTGGATAAAGAGCTCAAGCGGAGAATACGAAAAATCCCAGGAGTGCCTATAATGTATATTTCCAGGCACAGGTAAGGAATCTCTGTCAGAGAGGGACACTGCCTGGTACAGTCCTTGTCTGACAGGGATTATATGGCTGTGTATTTATGTCCTGCGTTGCCTGCGGTCCAGGCTGTAGTAAAGGGCTTAGTGTTTGCACAGAAGTAGAAGTACAGCTGCTGCTGGGAAGAGACTGGTTACAGACCCACTTTTATTGTAGTCTACATGTTTATTTGCCTTTACCTGGAAAACTAGTTTCCTTGAGGCCAGTATTTCCACAGATCAGTTTTGCTTACCAGCAGGACTACCAGGCAAATGCATTCTACAGGCGCTTGCAGAAAAGATCCATTCTTGGTCCATGTTCTGTTTGGTAGCTTTGTGTACCCTCAGCTAAAAGATTGAATTTGCTTCTTAACTAAAAACCAAACCAATCCAGAAGGATGCTAGTGCAGCGATTTCAAAGCAACAGATTTTTCTAGTGTCTGCAAGTACTGGCTCACTGTATTATTTTTATATAGGTACTAGGACCAGTGATCTACTGTAAAAACATTTGCTTAAATTAATTTCCTCTTCCTTCCAAAGCACTCGTAAAACCTAACTAAGAAGACTTTACTCACCTTCATTTGTCATATCCAGTGTTTTAATATTTCTTTTACATAATATACAGCCCAGAAGAACCTATGCCAAATTGTTTCACAGCATGGTAGATAAGTTTGGTAGCATGGTAGGGAGAGAAGTCAGGATGTGGTAAGAAAAGGGCCGAAGTCTTCAAATGAGATGGGAGAGATGCTGGAAGGGAAGCAGTTGTGCTAGCAGTGGAGACAATGAGTAATGCACAGACAGAGCGATGTATCAGAAATTAGATTGCTTGCTATAAATATGTAATCTTAACTGATACGTAATTAGAATGTGGTTCAGAAGATTTTTCTCTCAAAACATCTTTGCCCGTTATTCACTGTGGCCATGAATCATAAGTTTGAATGGCCAAAGTTTTATTCTGCACAGTGGTCTGCTCTTAAATCCTAAGTCAGATCTTACAAAACCACCATTTTGTATTTCTCTGAAGCTGGTAAGTTTTTGAGATGCTCGATTTCTAAGGAGTTTGAGGTGAAAGATAACAGCAACTTTATGAAGGCTTTTTGCTTTCAGAAGTAGTGTTTTTCTTCCTGGAGATCTGAGCTGCAAGTAGAAATGCAACAAAGCTTCTTGCTCTTCGGTCTGTGTGTAAACCTGTCGCTGCATGGGGAGGGAAGACACATGGAGTAGGTTGTCTTCATGGGTTTTCCTTTTTCTTGCTCAGATACAATATTGAGAGAATGCCAGATGACTACGGAGCGCCACGATTCTAACCTGTCCAGCCAAGCCATCGATGCCAGGACTGTGAGCCAGGATAGGGGTCCTTCCGATTCCAGCCCTTCTGCTTGCTTTTTTGATGGGACTCTGTTCATAGGACTGTGGGAAACATTGGACTGACATCATGGCCTTGATCTTTTAAGAAAAAGCTATGTGAAGAGCCTGTTTTTATTCATCCTTGCTCTGACTTGGCCTGATTACCTGTAGCTGGGAGAAGCATATGGGAAAGAGTGGACAGCAATGCCCAGAACGTGCTTAACTCCCTCTTCCTTGGGATCATTGGATGAAAGTGCTTTCAGCATTCTTAATTAAATGTCAGTGACACGACTCGGGCTAAGAATGAAACCACAGAAATTTTATGATGTTTCTCTTGCTGCACCTGCAGCAGGACAAGTATTCCTCTGGGAACCTGCCTCACAACTGTCCCAGGAGCAGATCAGAATCTGCATTCTGGAGAAAAGCCATCAAATCTGCACCAGCTGGCATGCCCTCTCTGGAGCAGTGGTCTGGAAGATTTTAACTCAGAATTGAAGGGCTTTTATTCAACTGTACAATGAATGAAGTTGGGTTAAGTCCTGCTCAGTTTCCCATGTCTGTACTGGGTTAGCCCAGTCCTTTTGCTTATATGCAGAGCGACAGTGGGAAAGCAGGGTTGGGCCAGAACAGACCTCTCCCTCTTGTTAGCTTGGCACCTATGCACCTCAAAGACTCATCCCTTTCCTTAGGTGTCAGGGAAGAGGAGGAAGGTGTCAAACTGTGAAAGGTGTTAATGTGGGCTGGGAGCAGAGGGGGGGTGGAGAATGGAGCAATGGCTGCGGATCAAGAGTCTCACAGAGACTGCAGCATTTGCTGCAGGGAAGAAAGAGGTCAGAGAAGGGAGGGAGAAGAGATGGTTAAGCCACCGGGAGAAATGCAGTGGAAAAAGTATTTCAAAGCCATAACTCTGCATTCTCGTATCTTCTCCATTACTCTTCAGTTTACAGCAGTATAATCTGCTCTTCTGATCTCTGCTCTGTGGTGAGGAGAATTGTCTTAAGACTTGAGAGGCAATATGAGGGTCGCCTGGGGCCAACATGCAGTAGCGTGCTTCCTGGCCAAAATGCTGGAGTCGGGGTATAGTAAAGGCGGAGACTGAAAATTTATATTGGTAAAATTAAGAACATTTCGAAACTTTAATAGAGCTTTTATCCTGTGGTGCTTGACATTGGTCTGGGCTGCAGAGAATAACTGAACTCTGGTGTCTGTCTGCTGGACACCTGTCAAGTGCATCTGTCACAACAATGTACAGGGAAGATAATGCCTCTCCTCTGCTAATTATTTCCTGTCCTTGGAAAGTGCCCTGACGTGCTAAGAACTGCCTTGCGAGCACCCCGCCTCTACAGATACTGCAGGAAACTTTGGGAACCCATCAAACTTACCCCTTCTGCTATCTCTGCTTGTGTGCTCACCTACTAAACTCACCCCTGAAATAACAGCATACTGACACTGTCAAAACATAGCCCCTTCCAAGCTATTGCAATTTAATTTTAACTTCTCCAGCTCCAGCCAGAAAAAAGGGTAGCAAACAACCCTGAGATTTTACACTTGGTGTATTATTGTACATTTCAAAAATAATTTCCTTAGTTTTCTTCTCTCAGTACAACTTTCATTGCTTTAAGCTAAATGCTTACGTGTTGTCATGAACACTTGAAGACCATGCTTAGTCAAACAAGGACTGAGAAACAGTTCTAGGACTGGATCTGCGTAACTTTTGATTTTCAGAATAATTCCAGTTTTGAAAGATGTTTTCAAGTACAGAGTTAAGTAGAAATGTCCCACTGCAAATAACTTCATTTGAATTAACCTAAAGGGAAGGAGACTGGAGAAGAAAGAAATGGACGCCCATGGTAATATTTGATAGAAGTCTTTCTGACACCAGAGAAGAGGTCAAAGGCACAGCAACATGATGAATTTGGGGAATGTCTGCCTGCCAGCAGAACGCCTGTTGGAGGGACTTCATGAAAGTATGTGTATGTAGCCTGAAATATGGGTAGGAATCAAAGTAAATGTGCTCATTTACCAAAGTCTTTTACCCCTTAAATTAAGATTCCTTGTAATTTGTCTTGTTTTAATAACAGAAGGAGAAAGCTGGAATAGGCATAAGGTAATTGCTAAAGGAGTGTTAGGAGGGTTGGAGGAGTATTGGCAGTGAGTGAATCCATCGGGAAATTTTCATAAATGGAGTATAATTGGCAAAACAAAAAACTTGGCTATTAACTCAAAGAGCCTCGTCAGAACAGACACACAGGACAGGAAAGGACCACTTGAGTGATCAAGTGCTTCCCCTGCAGTCCCAGCGAACCCATGTACCAGACACTTGGTTCACAGGAGAGTATTTACTCCATGCGTACCAGAGCATCCCAACCTCACATCCAACTTAAGAGTATGTCAGAGGAGGAAAGATCATTATCTGTAGAACAGGAAAGAGTTCTGTAAGTGAGAATGCTTTAATGTTCCTACGAATGCAGCATTCTGCCAGTCCAAACCAGAAGAGAAATTCCTTCCTGACCCAACTCTGGCAGCTGGCTTAAACCTGCACATGAGTTAGGTATCAGATGCCTGTGATGTTTCTCAGTAACTCGAGGGAATCCAGCCTCCCCCCAACATCCTGTACTTGCTGTAGCCAGTTTCCATAGCTTTGGAAGACAGAAAACAATCAGAAAAGCCACGAAAAGAAGGTCTGAAGTTGTGTGAAGAATGGGAGAAAATTTCTGCTCCTTTCTGGGGACCACCAGAAGGCCTGAGATTGCTGTAGCATTGCCACCAGATGAAGCGAAGAAACTTAAATCACTGATCCAAGTTGTGACACTGGTTAATTGATGGAGAACTGAAATGTGGTAGAACAGCATTTAGAAGCAGGAAGAGCATGAGCTATTTAAAGAATGAACTAAAACCAGTATGATGGCATACATTAATGTTACAGACTGTAAAAGAATAGAAGAGGGCAATATGTGGACTTAACAGGGTTGCTTTAGGAGAAGGTAATGTTGGGTAAAGCCAATGTATCTTGGCTGGCAGGGTGTGTGCATACATGTACAATTTGGAGGAGATGGGGACTAGAAGTGCAAATGCTACCTGGAAGTCATTCACTGTAAGAGAAATCTTACAGAGAACAACCACCTAAGAAGCAGTAATCACCCTGAGATGAAAGCATACTAAAGGAAACACTGGATTTTATTAAGATAGCATCTTAAAGATTTGTGCCTCTCATAATTAAGACTCTGCTTGAAGTTCTTCTTTTAGATTCATGGTGCATAACCTCCACAAAGTCCAGCTTTCCCACCAGTGACAACAAAACTTGTCTCTATGTTTTCCCTGACTTCTCTCCTGACTGAAAAGTCTTTGGACTTTTCCTTCAAACCTACCTTTTCCCAGTGGCCAGTGATCCTTGATTCACCAGCCATGAACAATTGCCTGGGATTTGGGAAGGAAGGCAAGCAGTGAGACACCACAACGCTGCTGCATTGCTGACCAAAGTAGCCACTAGGCTTCACTGCAGGCTGCTAGAATTCACAGGCACAAGTCCTTGTCTTTTCTCTACGACTGGAGTTCAGCACCTTGCATAAATGTTTGCTAACCACCTACAGAACATACTTGTATGTTTAAATCATGCTTAAGTGTGGGAAGACAGAGGCACAAGAAAAAATTCTTTCCTCCTCCTCAGTGCAGTTGCTTCTGTAACAGAGGCGATTTCACACATCTGCTCTGTTTGCATTTTTGCGCCTCAGGTTTCTCCCCAGCGTATTCACTGAAAGCGAAACAAAATCGTTCCCATCGCTTCAAGAGGGCGGATCAGCTGGCATTGCCCCCATCCCGGCGCAGGGGCTCCGCACCCTCGGCTGTGAGGCTGCAGAACCCCCGGGCATTTGTGCGCCTTGCCCGAGGCCTGGTTCAACTGGATTTATGGCCGCGATCGCTTGACCCTTCAATCGCGACAACGATGGATTAGCTCTGCCATCGCACCTCGGGTCACCGACACCGGGTTTGCCGTAGCTG
>NW_010207589.1:0-5488 GCF_000695765.1 Mesitornis unicolor
CGCAGGGATGTGGAAAAACCTGGCCACGGAAAACGTCTCTTCCCGGGTGACTCAGCTCCGCTCGCATGTTACAACAAAGCGCAGGCACACAGTAATTCATCTGGGTTCCAATATGCGAAATCCTGCAGCCCGTGCCAAGGCTGGTGCCGGCAGTTTCAAGAGATGATCCCATGCCTGCTGCCAGAGGAACAGAACGTCCTTCTCAGAGATTTCACAGCGATAAAGCTTGCGCCCATAGCGAATTTCAAGAAACGCTATCACCTAAATGCATGAATAATGACTAATTTTAGGATTCTTTTTTTTAATGGTGTAAGATCAGGAAGCCTCAGGTTAGTGAGACTGCTGGACACAGCATCCTCCAGGACCACAGAATCACACAGAATCACAGAATTGCTCGGTTGGAAAAGCCCTCTGAGATCATCATGTCCAACCGTTCCTGTCTACCCACTAAACCATATCCTTAAGTACCTCATCTACCCGCTCTTTAAACACATCCAGGGATGGGGACTCCCCCACCTCCCTCGGCAGCCTGTTCCAGCTTCTGACGACACTCTCAGTAAAGAACTTCCTCCTTATCTCTAACCTGACCACCTGCAAGCCTGCTGCGGGATCATTTCAGATGCACCAGTTTAAATAAGGTAGTTTTAGTTACCAGCAAAAGTTACTGTAGTTGCAACTAATGCCAGTAAACTTAACATAAAATGAAAGTGATAGGTTTGAATAAAATAAACCAAAAAAAGACACCCAGACTTTGGGTTGCTGGTGAAAATTACAGCTCCAATTACACCGGTCTAACTACAGTACCAACACATACTATGTCTCCTGGGAGCCTCCCATGCATAGGGCTCTTTGAGACGGATTCCACACACTGTATGTTGTCCACGGCTGGGAACTGCACCTGCAATACCCCTAGCACTGCCGACTGCCAAAACCCCTTTGTCCCAGTGCCTTCTGTAACGAACACAAAGCATGACGTCCCCCTGGCTCTCGTGATTGTGCAGCTAATCTGATTAAAAATCTGAGGTATCGCTTGACTAGAAATTTCTGGCACTATTTGGTTGCAGCAAGTCTCCAAACAAGAGATGAAGATACCAACATTTTCCTACGGACTGCAAGACAACATAGAGCCTTTTCTGATGCTGTCTGCTTTGTGTTACATCCCTTCACCACCCGTAAGGGTAAAGGCAGCACTGCTCAGACCATGACAGCTTCACTGTGCTTACAGAAGGCATCACGCTCAGGAGGGAGCAGGCTCCATGCACACCTTCTGCTGCCAGCCAGCCTGCACAGCTCCTTCCCAGCTCTGCGCGTCGGAGCAGGGGTTACCCACGGGACGTGAAATAGTCAGTCCCTTCTTCCAGTACCCAGCCGGCTCCTTCCCAGCACAAGTGCCTGAACTCTTCTGCTGACCTTTCGTTCTTGTTTTAACCTTGTCGCTGTTGTCATTACATTTCTTGCCATCTCAGAGTCATCTTCTGCGTTGCAACTTCTTGCTTCCTTGCCAGTGCTGCTGAATTAGCAGGTCTGCAGAAACAAGAGCTTGTTTGTCTCTACTCCAACAGTTGCTCCAAGTTAACAGTGACACTTTATAGACAAATAAAACAGGTCAGCTTCCCAGCTCAGAGACCTCACAATTTAAGTCCACAGCCGTGCACACGTTTATGCACGTGGATATTTACGCTCCAGTGAATAATCTCCTTACTGACAACAGAGGAGTAATGTTACTCATAGGCAAAAGCATATGCACTGACTGGACCGTAAATTTAACAGTAAAGAGTGAACAGCTAATAACAGATGGTTGCGTCTGGGATGGCAGAAGGAACAGAAAACCAAAGAAAAAGAAAAACCCACCACAGGAAACACATATTTCTGGCCTTCACTATCTGAATTCAATAGTTACGAAGAGCTGTCAAATTATTTTAAATTACTGTTCACCCAGAAGAACCAAATCAACCGTATAAAGAAGTAAATGATTTGGCTTCTGAAAGTTATGTTAACATAGAACAAGATGTTAGTCCATCATTTCACAGAAACCAGACCTCAAGATGCTACAACATGCACACCAAGCACTTAATAAATACAAGCAAGTCCTTTTCTGATGTGTCCTCCTCGCTGCTTAAAACTTCACCTAAACATTTATGCCATCGCAATGCTGTGCCCAGTGCACAAGCATCTGGAGAAGCCACTGCTCATTCTTTTAACACCCTCCCAGTTTCAAATTTATCTACAGCAGTCAATCAGCTGCAGAGGCTATGGGCAACAGCAGACGACAAAGTAACGTAATTTAAAGAATGATTAATTGGTTTGCGTCAGATTCTTCCAGACAATTTTTCCCAGAGAAGGTAGAGGAGATTTCCATGGGGCACTCTTTATTTAGAGATCTGTAATTAATGACAGCCTAAACTGGGTATACAGTTTTCTCCTTCCAGATGAAAGAACAGACCTGTTTAAATATTACTCCATATTTTTGGATGCAATGTAGTTAATCCTCAATTAAACTTATCAATCCTTTTGTTATGTTTGAGAAAATAACTGTTTAGAGTAACAACTGCATGTGACAAATCCACACAGTTATTAACTTGTCATCCTGTTCTAAACGATACTTAAGAACCTCGGTTTGCACCACTGGCTAAGAAAAAAAAGCAGGTATTTCATTATACTCTGTAGTCTTGCCCATGCATCCGAAACAAGTGCATCACTACAGCAACACGTGGCAATACTTTGCCTCTTACACTTCTGCAGGCTTGGGATGAGGGGCATTACAGCAATACCCCGCATTCAGGCACACAGCGTAACCAAGGTTTGGCATCAGCCCCGTCCCTCCCCACCGGCACACCTCCGAGTGTTTAACCACTATCGCTGTGTAGGAGTGGAGAAACGACGCTGACTTCATTGCTCATTGTTGATGATACTAAAATGTCACAGTTCAGAAACTGTGAATAACAGGTATGTAAGAAATAACACAACTGCTGGCTATTTCAGTTATTCCTATGGGATGTTGTGAGGCAGGGGTCTTTCTCCTTCATGGTTAACATGAGCTTGTAATCATGCAAGAACATCTCCATCTTCTCCTGTGTTCTTCTCCTCATAATAATTTGAGCACGCTGTTAGAAACTGTTCAGTTCACACCAAAAATCCCAAATCTGAGCTGCACTTGGCAGTACTTAACATGCTGGGTTACTATTTAACATTCGTATTTAACATGTCAGGACTCTGTAATGCAGAGTCACTTTGCAGCAAGCTATTAAGCCACGACAAGCTCAGCTCAGTACAGTGGTAAGCTCTCAGTGTAGGAAACCATCCACCATCACTGGCTTGTTGGGACTGCAGCATTTTGGGGTAGTAACCTGCATAGGGGTGCCTCCCTAGGGCCCTGCTGGGGTCCTACACCTGCCGCTCCCCTCAAACCAACTCCGCTGCAGCCTGTGGCGACACTGGAAGAACCCGACACGTTCCCTTCGACCTCCCGGCTCCCCAAAAACAGCTGCACCGTGCCCACCCCTCCGCTTCACTCCACGTACAAGACTGTACGTCATTCAGCCACCGCTCCTGGAGTACCGAGAGCCTCCACTGAGGGACCCGCGAGTTGGGAGACAGGAAAGAATTCAGCACAAACTGCACAGTAACTGCGGGTCACATTTGGCTTAGCACGTGGCTGCAGGACTGAAAATTGCATCCCTCACCTCGCACGTGCGCCTGGCGCTGCCTAAATATTCTACTACTTTTGGGAAAACCCTGTGCAGTTTACTGAAGGGAACAACCACACGACTCGCCGCCTTCACTTCGCTGCGCGGCTCCACGAAGCAGGATTCAGTGCTTCTTTCAGGAAGGCACGCTGCCAACATATTGCCAATAAAGTAGTAGCACACTACACTTGTGCTATCTTAAAATACACAGCAGAATGTGCCAAGTTTCCTTATTTGGCAAAACAGCCCATTTGCTGTCAGGATCTTCGACCATCCATTTTTAGACCCAAATCATCCTTTGTATCCAACATGGCCTACAGTCCACGAGCATATCAACCTGGGTTTTTGCAGCAGCATGTTTATTTAGCCTTTTTTTAAAAAATACCCAACAAAATAAAAACCTTCAAATGCCAAAACATAGTTAACCACTGTCTTGTCTAAACAGAAAACAGAAGAGGAGATACACTGGTATCGAGCTCTGAGTGCTACTGCAGTAAGAAGTTTTTATAAATAAAAGATCCTTCGATCATATCATGAACTGCTGATGGATAAGATGCAAACAAACTCCAAGCACAATTCCAAATTCAATATATCCTAATCTTCTAATCTCCCGATAAAATAAAGTCAACAACCCCTACAATTCCTGAACTTTCTTTATCGGACTGAGCAGCAGCCCTGCAGACAGTGAGACTGGAGGCATGACTGCCTACCTTAGTTACAGAAGCAACAACATTTGAGCCTGTCCTTTGTCAGAGCCTAAGAATTCTGCATAACTTCCATTAATAACATTTCTAATTTTATTTGAATTTATATAAACATCAGTGCTACGGAAAAAGAGCTCAACACAGCCCAAATAGTTTGAGTACTTCAGGAAAAGAACTATTTTCAACCTGACCTGTGTCAGTGGCAGAGACGGAAGTGTTTAAAGGCTTCACTTTGAATAGAAAACATTTTATCTCAGAGAAACCCTAAACTGCTCACTTTGCTTGCATTACACCTCGCCACTGACGTCTGCCAGAACGCACCCAACAATGTGCAGGAAAGACGAGTGAAAGACAAGGCAGCTAAACCTGCACCCCAGCCCGTGGAGCTGCTCGGTCCTCACGGGCACGGGGTGTGGGAGCCAGGCCTTGGTTTTGCCAGCGTTCCTGTGCTCTCCTCCGCCAGTGAGCTGGGCTCCGCAGGGTCACCATTATTCACACGACGCCACCGGTATGCAAATCACACTACTGACAGATAAAGTAAGTGGGCTTCAGAGGACTTACAATTTCAGGGCAGAGTCCTGAAAACATCTAACTGCATGCCGCCAGCGGAAAGCTATGATGTTTTCAGGCAGTGACCCAGTTAATCCAGTGCTTTCACATTATTTCTGCTTCTGGAATTTAGAAAAAGTAATGATCCGCAGCTTTCCCGATGGCTCTGTCGCTAAAGCTCACAGCAAAGCACGCTGGATAGAGGGGTAGTGGTTGGCTCTCTCACAGACACACTCTAAAAAAGGCATCCCGATGGAAAGAAAAAAACCTGGGAGAACATAGCCAAAAAAAAAACCTCCCAGTTCACTCAAAAAATGAGAGGGAAAAGAAAAGGCACAGAGGAAGCAAAGTCACACCGCAAAGCCCAACCTGAGGGATTTTATGCCCAAAACACCTAAGTGCAGCAGGTGCACGTAAAGCAAACACGACTGAACCGCCGGAGGGGCGCGGAGCAGGGGCCGAGAGTGGCGGCCCTCACCCCGGGCCGGCTGTCCACGTCCTGCGGCCGACCCCCTCGGAGGACACGGGCTGGCAGCACCTTCCCGCCTG
>NW_010207590.1:0-9484 GCF_000695765.1 Mesitornis unicolor
GGGGCAGCGGGAGGGTGTGAGGGAGAGGTTAAGCTGTGGGCACCTGGCCGGGTGCAGGACTGGAGGTAAAGAGCTTCTTTTAAGCCCTTTACAGGGAAAAAAAGTTCTGATCTGTGGAGTAAGGTGTACTAGCAATATGTGATAGCAAAACACAAGTAGATGGGCTGTAAGAGGTGATAATAAAACATTGTCTTAACGCAAGAGGAGGAGAGATGCTGGGTACTGCAGTCTCAGGAACAAGGATGATGTGCAGCTCGAAAGTTAGTGTGTTCAGAGAACTACCGAAAATGACCTGCTGTCTGGAAAGAAAAATCCTTTTCTTCTTCCCCATCTATCTGCTTGCCTTCACCTGAAAAAAATACTCTGGATGTGAAGAATACTTTCATACAGTTCTTGGGACTCCAGAGTGGGCTTCCCATCCGAAAGCCAAACCTAAGCCTGTAGCTGTTCTGCAGAAACAGTTACAAAGCAGTAGATTTGCTTTCAGTTTAGGGAGTCTTTCAGGCCAGTCAGGGGGCCAGCAATGTTATATTTGATCTGTTAGTCTTTGGATAGGATTCTTTTAGTAATTTTGTCATCGATTGATTTAGCATTCAGAAATGCAGACAGAAAATAAAGCGTGTGGAAGCAGGAAGCCTGAGCGATACAGGGTTGGGATGAATGACAGAGGGATGAGAAGCTGATGGTCGTGGAGTATCAAGACCAGCTTTGTGAGATGTCCTTGTGAGTTCCCAGCACCTCTTTGCTTCTGTAAAATCTGATTGAGATTTTACTGATCACTGCTGGCAGGATCTTACTACAGGCTGAGCTCATGGCTGTCGGGGAATTTAATTTTTGTAAAAGAAATCTCAGTTCATGGGAGATTAATTATTGAAATCAAACTTGCATCTGATTTATCAGGACCACGTGAGCGTCTCCAGGCAGTTTCAAAAGCATTGCTATTGATCCTTGATCCTGAAAACGCATGGCTGCCGTTTCACTTATTTACCCGTGGTTGTTTCAGGCTAGGCTTGAGTGACTGCTCTGTGGCCCTGCAGAGCCAGTTCTGAAATACCAAGCCCAATACTAAAGCAGTTTATGCATGGCTGACCAGAGGACCCACCCGGCCTAAACACAACACACCTCAAACCTACTTGGCTCAGAAATACAGCGGTTTTTTACTAAAAAATGCTCAGCACTGGCTAGTGCCTGTGACTTTCAAGAGCCAAATTTTGTTGAAGATGATCTAGTTTCTGAATAGTCTAAAGCCAGGCTGACAGTTTGAATGGGCTTTATATTTTTGCACAGATATATGCTTGCCTGGCTCATTATTTTTGTTATTTTATCTCTCCCAAACCTTGCCTGGACTGCTGCTATTAGGAAAATGTATCTTGCAGGCTTCTTTGCCATTCAACAGAGGAAGCATTTCTTGGCAACTGCCTTTTCTCCTAATACCAGCCAAAAACTGGCAGCTTGTTCCCATAAATGGCAGGGCTCCCGTTAGAGAAATGTAATTTGCTCCCTAACCAAAATCCGCTTGTGAAGATCTATCAGCAATCAACTGCTGCCTGTGCCCTTGCTTTGCATGTGGCAGCGAGTACTGGCTTACGGGATGGGGTCTGGTGACCTCTCGCTTGTGGTTTTGGTGCCTCCTTGCTTGTTCACATCAAGAAGGGTGATCTGACGTTCTCTCAGTCTCTGTGCAAAGCTGCCCTCGTGTCCAGGTGATTCTTAAATTTTGAGTGCTGCACCTGAAAACTGCCATGCAATGGGTACCCCATTCCAGACTGGATGCACTGGTGAGCATTACAGTTTGGAGATGCCTATCGGGGAGTTATGGGTCATCCTCACTAATAACCAGAAGCCCATTTCTGCAATTTGAGTTCTGCCAAAGCAGTCTTTCCCGTGGGAAATTAACTTAAAGCCTAAGCTCACATTGCTTTTTTACTAGCAATTTTACTACCAGTGTTTTTACTAGTCCAGGACTTTGTTAAAAGAATAATTCACTGGTTTATAGATAGGTCTGCATGTCTCTGTACAGCACTAATATTGGCCTGTTTCCTCCAGCTAGCACCAAACTCATGCAGTTTGGGAAGCAAAAGCCACGTAGCCACCAGCAGCTGAACTGAGAAGCAGGATTGGGAATCCAGATGTGATACCACACAAAATCAACTGTGCTGTTCCCAGTTTCGGAGCAGCTCTGACCAGTGGTAACCTGGTAATCTCTTCAGTATGTTGTATAGGGAGCACACTATGGGACAAGAATAACGTGGTAAAGGGGCAGTGAGGCAGAGTGGAGCTGCAAAAGTCTTGGGAAACTGGGTGAAGCTTTAATCCTGATGCCTGGGGGAAGAAAATGCAATGGATATCCTGGCAAGGAAGCTTGGTAACAGTGAACACAAGTGGTTGGGGTATCAGGAGGCCATTCGAGGAGTAAACAAACTCGGAGAAAATAGTTTTTCTGAGAAATCTGTATAGGTGGACAGAGAGAAAGGTTGAATCTCAGAAAAATTAACGAAGAAGAAAAAATTGGATCTAGATTGGGATGACAAAGACTGCCAGATTTTGAGTCAACGCTATGTCGCGGGAATGTTCATGGATGTTCATGCGTTACCATGTCTATGTTTTAAAACGGAGCAAATACGAGCGGAGGAACGATTCCCATCAGAAAAGCAGCTGTTGATTGTGCTACTTTACTGTCAAAACACGGAAAAAATGCTGAATGAACATTCAACTGATTGCTCAATGAAACTAAAACTCTAGACAACCGCCAGATTTGGCTGTGTGCCCCAAATGGATATCCAGATATAGGATACACAGCACTAAGCATGTTCATTTGCAGAAAACAGATTTCTGCGAAACATCCTCTGCAATGGCCTTAATCATAAGAAAACATAGAAACTAATTACGTCTTGAGAACATTTTGGTAACTCTGTGTTGAAAACTGTGAATGAAAAGATACTTCTGTGTACTGCAAGGGATTGCAAAGTTCTCATTAGGATATGTAATTATAAAATCATAATTAAACTGGTGTGCTGCTAAAATAGAAAGCCTTACAATTGCAGTGTTATAGTTTTACTTTAAAGAATTTGATCAGTACGATCCAAAATGAGCTTTTAAACTTTATCACGTAATAAATAAATGCGATATAAATTTCCGGGATTCACAGCAGATTGATGAAAAGCTCCTTTTTAACAATGGGGATTGTTTCCTCATATGACAAATAATGGGAGTTCTGTGTTCATTTGGGGATCGCAAAGCAAAAGGGGTGAAGAATCAATCACGAATCCTGTATAGAGAATAAATTAGTGATAGAAAAATATGGCTATAGGCCAGCCTTCACTTGTCAGCTCCCTAAAGGCTGCCTGAAATGGGGAACTCAGCGCTACCTTTAGCTTGCATGCCGTTAGGTTGATGCAAGAATAAGGAACTTGCTTTTTTTAACACACAGCGTGGTAACAGTGATATAGGGAACTCTTCAGACCACTGCTATGGCCAGTGGTTTCGGAGGAGGCAACGGAAATTTAGGTTTAAATGCACTGACTTTAAATAAGGGACCTTCAGGAGGTGTCGAAGTGGCTGGATACAGGATTAAATGGATGGACGTGGATTAAGTGTTGAAAATGTGCAAGTAAAGATGGAAACAGTTAATGCAAGGAGATCGATTAATAAGGAGTTAAAGTTGTGGAGGGAGAAGAAATGAGCCAAAGGTGGAAGTACATTTAAAAAGGAAAAGGGAAGGAGAGAAACCACTAGAAGAGAGCAATGTGAGGCTTGCAGAAAAATAGGAGTTTAAATACAGCATGTTAATTATCCTTTAAATACAGTGTGTTAATTATCCTTTAAATACAGCGTGTTAATTATCCTTCAAACACGGGAGAAGCAATGTTCATCAAGTGAAAGCCAATGAGGGAAGGAGATGTAGAAAAATAACTCTGAGTCTCTTTGCTAGGACTCATGAACACAATCTACCTGAAGATGTGCTTTAAAGACTTGAGTGCCAACGTACATTTGCATTCACTGTCATTGCTGTTTAGCAAGCTGTGATGTATCAAACCTAAATACCTCAATGTCGTAATACTTAAAAATCAGTCACAATTTCATTTCTGCTGATGCTGGATGGAGAGAGACCACTCCATGTACCGATGGCTTGCTCTGCCTGTGCAAGTCAAATGCCCCCCAACTTTTTCATTTGCATTTTGGCAATATCAAATGAGAGCCTTCACGAACAATTTTCTATCCATTACCAGCTCCGTGATATTCTGGAGTATTTTCTCTCTCGTATTTGCTTGCATTAAGAGCTTTGTGTACATTTTTGGTGTCTACTTTCAGTCAGTAATGAAGTTTGTAAAGCATGGGATTAGAAAGACAGTTTGAAGATAATCTTGAATCTATGATATTGTTGAAAAATGTCTTAATATGAGGTTTTATATCCAAACAACTGTAAATTACCTTTTTATTGAAATTGTCATATTTTGTATCCAGTTAGAATGTGAAATTGTGTCAAGTTTGCAACCTCAACTGTTAAAAAAATGCGTCCTGGCAGAATTTAAATCGTGTCATATTCTTATTTAACTCTGCCACTGCTGTACCTGTATTTTGAATTTAAAAAGTACGTCTTGAGAGAGGAACTGTTGCTTAAGTAGGAACTTTTGAATTGCTGGGATTTTGAGATCCTAATGATCAAGTTTGAAAGGTATGAAAATGGAAATTCCCAGCGGAAATGCCATCCTGAAACAACTACGTCAAGAGACATCCATGTTTTCTAATACCGGGCAAGCGTTTCAACAGCCTTAGTGGAAATAAAGAGCTCTTGCAATAAAATACTGTCTTTTGCAGGGTTACTGAAGGAGAAAAAACTGTTGTGAACGTCTCTGGCCTTTGCGTAGCATTAAATGTCATTACAAGATGAAGTTGCATCGGAGGACGAATACTTTCATTATAACTACACGTGGTCTGCTTCCAAATGTACCTAACTGAAGTTGTCTCGTCTCTGCAGTGACTCTGGCATCTGCTGAAGTGGAAAGCTGTAAGACTCATTTTATAAAGCATTTCTGCTCACAAACAGCAGTCACACAAACACTGCTGCTTACAAATACGGAAGAAAATATGTTTTATAGGTTACTGTCGAAATTTATGCTACTGCATTGCCTCAGACACTTCTGACACAAAATTAAGTTTGCAACTAGCTAATAAAACGAAGGAAAGGTCCTTGTCCTTTGCCATGTCTTCTACAAAATCTTTTTTTCTCTTTATTTTATTCTAAATCTCACGTTATCTGGGATTATAAATGCCACATTTCCCGGAAATATGAATAGAAACACGTAGTCTTAAGTAGTGTTAATTCTCAGTAAACCAAATGTCTCTGCTCGTATGCCTATAAAAATAGGCTGGAAAACCTGAACTGCAAAACCTACAAAACAAGTGAAACCATCCATTAACTCAGCTTTTTCAACTGCCAGATCTTTTTTATGATTGAAGTGGTACGATGGGGAAAAAAAGAATACATGTTTGCAAGTAACCAAAAGAGTTGTAGGCAAGATTATGACTTTTACTACTGTCTAGACAAGAGTAATTGGTTTTCTGTCTCTTTGTGGTTGCCCAGGCATTGGGTCTGAGCACCAATGATGCAGATTGCACATCCAGGTGGTTTGAGATGTGTTCATTTCTTTGCATGGCGCTGTGGCAGATGCACCCACCCCACTGAAGACCTGAGAAAAACCCAACAAAGACAGTGCTAAAGTTTCTGGCCCTGGTGGCACCAGGACTGCTTTCCCCCTCACAGCTCATGTCTGGGCCACACAGTGGGGGTCAAAGGCAGGAAAGTTGGGGTCCTCAGCCGGTAGGGGGTGACACGACCATGTATTGACCACAGATCAGATTCAACCAGGGTATCAATGGGGCCCCGCCGGAGGACTCATTGGAGTCGGTCCTCCTCAGAGCAGCGGGTCTGCAGTCGGGGACTCTCGCCTTGAGTTGGGACACCACTTAAGGTAACTTCTCGAGATTGAGAGCCCTCCCTTTTTGGTGAGTGAGTAAATGAGTGCACATTTTGGATCGTTTGGCCAAAACTTAAGAATTCTTAACTTAGCCGTGTCTGGTAATATTCCCAACCAGCATATCCAACCTGTATTTGTTGAATGTCAGTGGGAAGTTGTTTTGGTGAATGAAGTTTTGTCTGCTTCATTTCAGTTGCAGATTAAAGCTTGAGTTCATTAATTGTGTGCGTGTAGCCATTTTGGTGTGATTCCGTGACATTTTAATTGGCGCGGTCTGCATTAACGCATCTTTTTCTGAGTGCTTGCAAAGCCACCCTGCCATTGTACACACAAGCCAGGTGCCAAAAAAAGCTTGTCCTGCCACTGCTAAGTCAAATTAACTGTTGCTAAAATCAGATCAAAATGGTGGTTATTCCACAAGTTGGAGTGCATCAATCCTGTGCACTGGTATAACGACCCAGGAATAATACCGTGCAACTGCTTAGCTGGAAAATCGAGACCCAAGGTACAACTTTGGACCAAAGGAAGAAAAAAAAGCATGGTTTTAATTCTTCAGAGTGCAACCCTGATTTGTCCAGTAGTAGATCTACACACATAGAGGCTTATAACAGTGTCAGGGCAACTGGACATGAGGGCCAGAAAAAAAGAGGATGCCATGAGGATGAACCGGACCACAGGCGCTGCAGTGCTGTGAGCAATGAGCCTCGTTTAATGCAGGGTACGTGTTAAAAACTGGGGTGTCTGCAAAGGTATGTCCCAACCTCTCTTTCCATGCAGCCCCCCAAAAAGGCTGATCAGATCGCTGCCACTTCATATGATCTCTTCCTCACTTTGGATAAGGAAGAACCTAAGTGAGCTTGAGAGAGAAGGAGAAAATGAACATCACCATGGGGTATGATAGGCTCACCTCCCTTTGTTTTCCACGAAGAATGGGAGGTTTGTGGGTGGGTTTTGTCCTCCAGTCCCTTGGTGCTGCTGTGGCAATGGTCAGAGGAGGTTTTCCCCGCTCTGCAGGTCAGCTCTGCTCAGCCTTTATTCCTTGCTCATGCTGTTATTCTTCTTACTGTGGTGATGGGAAAAACCTTCCTGCAAACTGGCAGCGGGCAGTAGTTGAATGCAATACTATCTTTTAATGGGAAACATTAATGCAAAAATAAAAAGCTCCATGGAGCATACCCCAGCGAAGCATGACTTACTGTAACAGTCCTTACAGACATTTCCATACTTGAGGTATTAAGACATTATCCCCTAACTGCTGCTCTTACTTGTCCTGTTCCTGGAGATTAATAAAATATAACTCTTGCATCATCAAAAATTCCAATGCATTTCTGAGCTTCTTTGATACAGAAAGTGTCTCGCTATGATGGCAACTCAGTATCTAGTTACATGGCAAGGCATGGGAAGGTTTGGCCTGCACAGGTGGATGGTTTCCTCCATGCTGATATCTAAACGGCACAGTATTTATGAAGTTGCAGCACACTGAAAAGGATTTTAAACAGTGGCTTGCTGTTCTTCCTGCTGAGATCTAGACTCTATCATGATGTGCATTTATATATTAGAAAGATAATTTACAGGTAATTATTAAGGCCAACCCCATCCTGGGCTGCATCACAAGAAGTGTGGCCAGCAGGGCCAGGGAGGGGATTCTGCCCCTCTGCTCTGCTCTGCTCAGACCCCACCTGCAGTGCTGCATCCAGTGCTGAGGCCTCCAGCACAAAAAGGACATTGAAGTGCTGGAGCGGGGCCAGAGGAGGCCACAAAGATGCTCAGGGGCTGGAGCACCTCCCCTATGAGGACCAACTGAGAGAGTTGGGGCTGTTCAGCCTGGAGAAGAGAAGGCTCTGGGGGGACCTTACAGTGACCTTTCAACACCTGAAAGGTGCCTATAAGAAATCCAGGGAAGAGCTGTTCACTAGGGCATGCAGTGATAGGACGAGGGGTAATGGTTTTAAACTGGAAAAGGGCAGATTTAGGTAGGATATGAGGAAAAAGTTCTTCCCCATGAGGGTGGTCGATCACTGGCACAGGTTGCCCAGAGAGGTGGTGCAGGCCCCATCCCTGGAGATATTCAAGGCCAGGCTTGATGGGGCTGTGAGCAACCTGATCTGGTCCCAATGTCCCTGCTCACTGCAGGGGTTGGACTGGATGAGCTTTAAAGGTCCCTTCCAACCCAATACAGTCTGTGATTCAATGAATTAACTTTCCCTTTGCTTTCCTAGGAAAAACAGTTCTATTGCAAGTTTCTCAACATGCAGAAAAGTACTGTCTTGGAGATTCAGCTAGCACAGTGGATTTTTTTTTTAGATA
This sequence comes from Mesitornis unicolor, assembly GCF_000695765.1. Classification (NCBI taxonomy): domain Eukaryota; kingdom Metazoa; phylum Chordata; class Aves; order Mesitornithiformes; family Mesitornithidae; genus Mesitornis; species Mesitornis unicolor. Next base: position 8,286 of record NW_010207590.1, read on the forward strand.
AAAGTCTTTACTTCTCAGTTATGGCTGTGTTCTGCAAATAGGGAATTACGTTATAGCTTTCCAAATTGTATTTTCCTCTATCAGGTTTATGTGCAACAGGATCAATTCCTTCAATGTTAGTGACAGGCTTCAAAGAATGAGGTCAAATTAATGGAAAACCAGGATGTGGTCAAGTTAAACACAATATTTTCATAATTTCTCACCACAGTCAGACAGCTCTTTTACTTTAAACACCTGCAAAAATGATGAATTTAAATACAAGCCAAGTGTACCAGCAGTATAATCTCACTGACTGAGTTTCAGCATGTTACTGATAAGCCTGAGAGTTCAAAGGCATACAGGTGTTCCTTATCGTCTTTGCAGTGACAGACAATGCACCTTTGACAGCCTTACGAATTTCGTGGCTGCAGTAGCTGTTCTTTTATGCGCAGAGATATTGTGAGGGGGAAAACATGCCCAGTATCCAAACAAGAAAGCAAACAGCCCCTTTTGTTGTCAGCTGGCCATGATCACATTCCACCACGCTGCTCCGAGCACTTGTCCTGCTGGCACATGTCAAGACAAGGCGCCTGCAATCCAGGCAGCAGATGGTTCTTTGGGTCGCCTAAAACCAGGGCTGGCATGGACACGTCGTTTATGACGCTGCTAAGAGAGAACAAAATATTGGCATGCGTGTAATAGCAGATCTCTGGATAATGAAGGCATCCTGTATCCCGTTAATCCATTCCCACAGAACAGTAGCCCCCAAGTTTCTGAATAATGCTTTTTCTATTAATATGCTTGCTTGTTTCGTATCTGGTGATACATATTCATTCAGTGCATAACCCATCCATTTAAACCAATTAAAGAAAACTGTTTGGGGAATATTTCAGGTTTTTCACTATGCTTGTGGACAGCACAGCACGATCTGCCTTGAAAATATCTGTGACTGCTGGGCCAGCAACAGAATTGCCAACGCTCAATTCATGGCCAATTCATTTCTTTCTGTTTTGCTAGGCTCCGCAGCATGAAAGGAACACATATCAGAGCAGTGGTTGGCACAGTGGTTAAACTCCCCAAAAGTTCCAGGACTGTAGACATTTCAGGACACCACTGCTGTTCATATCCCATTTTTATTATGATATTTCCAAAAGAAAGGAGAAAAATCTCTCCTTTCCAGCACAGGGAGTGGTGGTAAGTGGAGCTAAATCCAGCTGGGG
>NW_010207591.1:0-428 GCF_000695765.1 Mesitornis unicolor
TTATAGTATTATAACATTATATCAATTATATAGTATAATATTACTATACTAATATTCTCTATATTCTATAGACTTATTTACAAATTATCATGCTTCAGCCACTGATTCAAGGCTCAGACTCAAGTCAATCCCATCCTGCCCAATGGCTTTTCTTTGGCAGAGAAAAGGAAAGGCTATGCAAGTAGTATATGCCTGCTGAAAGAGCCAAAGGCCTTTTTTAATTTGTTTCTTTGCATTTGCACCTCACTCAGCTCAGTTGGAGCTCTGGCCATCACACCCATGCTTCAATTACTGCATGCATGCGAGCTGAAAATCTGCATTAGAAACCATTGGCAGAATAACATGAAGCATAAGAAACAGGGATGTGTCTCAAAACTGGCTCCAGGCCTTGTGGCTGGGAGGAAAGGATATCTGTGGTAGCAGGCATT
>NW_010207591.1:459-3282 GCF_000695765.1 Mesitornis unicolor
TGTCTGTGATAGCAGTCATTACCTATCAAAGCTTTTCCTTGAGGAAATCAAAGAGACACATGCAATGACAACTGGTATAGCACAGGGAGGTTTTCATTTTTAGTTTGTTTTTTTGTCTTTAAACCAGCATTACAAGGTTGTAATTAACAGAAAATAAATACATTTGTTAATATTAAAATTAGATACCAGATAATTTTTTATTGTGTAGTATTTTCTGTACTCTATCAAACATTTTCTCTTGTATTTTTCATAAGCTTTCCAAAGCAATTTCTATAATTCTCATGTTTATTCAAAATTGACTGGTTTTTTTCACATTTTAGTGTTCAACTGTAAAATCTTACATTCAAAAGTTTAGGTCATATGACCTTTGGTTAGGTCTGTAAGGCAGGTGGTGCTTCTGCTTCCAGACAAACCAACACCTCCACAAGGAATGTGTTGCCAGTCCTATTTTCACATACTTACATATTCAGAAACAACTGCTCGAAACTGTTTTCAAGCCAAATAATAGTAATTTCACATGTTCACACAAATACTTCTAGAAGTTCAATCCAATGAAAAGTGATTCATTATTGAATACATCTCTTTAAAGCAGACTTTTGCAACATCTTTCAAGATGTCAGCTTAGCTTCAGTTACTAAACTGTATCTAGATTACTTCTTCCAGTGTGAAGCCAGTGATTACCTACTCCTGTTCACAGCAACTAAAACATTTCAAAACAAAGTTGAGGTGTGAAAATACATACTGCCTTTTCTCACTTTCTATGGTGCTAAAAATTACTCTAATATGTTATTTACTTTGATGATGGAAGATTATAAAAGAGCACAACTGATGATTGCAGACCCAGTGATTGTTGCCTTCACGTTGACTACACTGAAAGCTTTGAAGTTCATTTCATCAGCTATATTTTCAGATTGTTTGCACCTGCAGTGAAGAAGCTGAGGCCAAAGTTCAGTCAGAATGGCCAGACTCACACAGCCAAAATACAAGTGACAGACAAAAAAATTATTGAATGTATATAATAGACTTCTATAGCTAGACATTAGGGTGAACCGGTGTCTCATAAATACCAAGGACAAGAAAAGACAAATGCTTGTCCGATTAAAGTAAAAAACATCTAGTTTGTACAAATCTCTTTGAGAATACATGTATGTATATGCACAGATGTTTTTCTACTCAGACTACGAACAAATCAAATGACAGAAACCACTCTGAGCATAAACTTAACAGTACTGAAATACATAGCAAGACACTCACTGACTTCAACGGGTCCAGAGTTTCAACTTCTGACCTTAACTCTAATGGATTTGGCTGTAGCAGTGTTGTAACAGTAAGTTAAGAATTTATTATTTTTTTCAAAAGAACAATGCTGATGACCTTTACTAATCTTCCATTCCATAGGAAACACAAAGAAGTTTCACATTTGTCAAGCAATTCACATATTTCCAGTGTATAATCAATAAAAAACCCCACAACAAATACATAAAACTAAATAAATTCCTATGTACTTATAATGAAAACCCTCTGTCTTCAATGGTGGACAATTAATACCCAGAATTCAGGTGCTCTAAGGATATAACAGACCTGTCCAAACACTCCTAAACTTCCTTTAAAACATCTGACAAAGTGTACAGTACTGTACAAACAAAATACTGTACAAAAGGCTTTGTGTTGATTTCTCTTACAGACATGGAGAGCTTCTGGCAAAGTCCTGACTGTTTTTCCACTGTCTGCTGCACTTCAGTGGCAGGAACTGTAAAGGGAAAAACAAGCACTTGTGTTCTACATGCACATCTCAACTGTGCCACGAATTGCGTCTTCTGAGTTACATGGCTTCAGTTATCCATGACAGACTGCTATACAGGCTTAATTCTTAAAACTTATCATCACCCTCTGATATTCTTCTTTTCTAATTTTTCCATTGCAAGGGTGAGGAGAGGAGAATAGATCCTTTCTAACAAGCCCCAACCAGGGCAGCTATATGTGCTACCAAATTTGCTGGCCAGAGAGATATCCCTGAACACCTCACCTGTCCCTTAATGAGCAACCCTTATATGACATCAATCTCCTGCCACTCTACATTTCCACCATCATTTCATGTCACTCTTCTGTAATATTCGAGCACTGAGGTGGTAAAGTGTAAAAGAACTTAAGTGATTTTTAACTTACTACTTTTTAAACATAATTAGAGGACCAGCATGAGACTATCTGCATGGTAGCTAAAACAATTTTAGAAACATTATATAATTGGGATAAAATGAGACTTGAAGCAAAAAAAAGTTCAGAAGCTAAGCATTTTGGTGTCTCAGGTACTTTTTGTTTTGTAGGAAAAATAAATCTCTTAAGGAGAAATCAACTGAACAGCATATTGTTTATTTTCCACTACAAAAAAAAAAATTAAATTAGGGTTCTCTTAGTCTCCTGATGGTCAGTTTTCAAAATGACTGTACACAAGGGTTTTTTAAACCAAAAAACTGTCTTAGAGACTCTAACAGGACGTTAATATGCTTTGTCTCATAAATAGAAGTGTGTGTCACAATGGAACTGCTGCATCCATAGTTCATCTAATTTAAACTGTACAACTAAAATTATGGCAAATATAATAACTTTTAAAAAGCAAGGTGAAGGACTTTTCCAAATACTTTTAAAATTAAATTGTTGTTATAATTATATTTTCTTCTTCAACATAAAATATATCCCTCATGTTCATTCTCATTGGGTCTCTTGGTCTTCTCATGTTAACAATTAGCTTTTGATAGAAGTCTGCCATACTGCTTGTTATGAATCACAGAATGCCAGAATATTAGGAGTTGGAAGGGACCTCGA
>NW_010207592.1:0-3625 GCF_000695765.1 Mesitornis unicolor
CTCCACCACTTCATGGTCACTGCAACCAAGGAGTTGGAGATAGGAGATACAACCAGATCTTAAAAAATCAAAACACCTTCCCTCAATCCCTCCCTTCTTCCTGGGCTCAGCTTTTGTTCCTGGTTACTTCACCTTCCCCCTCCCCCTTTGCCTTGATGCACAAGGGGATGGGAGTGGGGGTTTGCGGTCAGTCTTCCCAGCACATCACGTGCTTTCTTAGGAGTAGGGAAAAAAAAAACTCAGCCCAGTGTCTCTCTCTCTCTGCTTCCATGTGGCCCCCTTTCCATAGGGGAAAAAAGTCCTCACCAGTCCAATGGGTCTGCCCACAGCTGCAGTTTCCTTCACACACAAAACTGCTTCAGCCCAAGTCCACAAAACTCTAATCTGGGTCTGCCCATGGTCACAGTTCCCTCACACACGACCAGTCAACCCAGTTCTCGTCACAGGTTGCAAAGGGGAAACCTGGTTTCCACGTCCTCCTCCTCCTCCTTTCTTTCCTTCAAACCAACCTTGGTGTTCCTCAAAGTAGTTCTCCTTGGGCCCTACTCCTTTTCTCCACTGCAGATCTCCTCTGATGGTTATGGAGATCCCGGCTCGCTCTTTTTTTTTCCGGATGAAGCTGTAGTGGGGCTTAAGCTTAAGTTTTGGTTGGGGCCAGCCAAGCCCAGCTGGGCAAGGCCAGGGCCGTGCCACCCACACCTGGGGCCACACTGGTCAGGGCCGTTGTCAGAGAGAGAGTAAAGCATGTCATGCACCCCCCTTAAATACATGAATTCGCAGAGATGCTGATTGGCTTGTCCATGGTCAGAGGTGGGTCTGACAAAGGCAAAGGGGGAGCTTTTCAGGTAGGTTCTTAAAGGGCCATCTCCATAGCCCTTTCCCTATTACCAAAGGCACAACCAAAAACCCCTCACAGAAAACGCAATACAGATCCTCAGTTACTTTCACCATTTAGCATGACATTGGTTATTAATTGCACTAAAATATAACACAAGAATTTAAGTGGGCATTTTAGTCAGGAAAAAAAAGAGAGGCAGTCACAATATTTTTTATTATTTTTTATACTGAATCTTTCATTGTCTTCAATCCATGATTCTATATTGTCACCCATCTGAATATTGTGATTCAGAAAACATGGAGGTTAATGTCAGTAATGAAGTTGCAGATGATCTAAGGAATTTCTTCCTTTCTCCGAACTACTGATTTATTTTTTTTTTCCCCAAGGTAATTTTTTGTTCTGACCATTCTGATTTGTTCATACTTTTCAATTGTTGTTCTTTTAGGGAACAACAGCATATATGACAAAGCATGAATATCAATTTAATGTTTTTGGCTACAGAATAACACACACAGAACAGTATTTCAGTGTGAGATCAGACAAAAGGTGCTTTATTTAGGAAATTGCTTTTTTCTGGGAAAAAACAAATCAACCTTTCCACCACATGTAATTATCCTTTTGTTTCCTGTACTAGACAATGTTTTGTAGATTAAGGCTTGTAAAACAAATTCAGGGGTGAAGGCATTTCATAAACTATAATCAGTGTGAGTTACTGTGTATCATTCCATGTTGGTATATCAGGGTTTGTATCAGTTCTAGGTTAACTTTGACGAGTTTTCTGAACTTTTTTTTTCTTTCTTAAAGTCAGGTTGCATTATAAAGTACACATTGCCTTACCATTGTATTCCATTTTGAAAATCTAAATGAGTATGGTTTATTAGTATTAACATAACATTTTAGTAGAATAGTAATTATCAGCTGCTAATCTGATGTGCTACATTTTCTAATGTTTCATTTAATAAAGAAAAAACCCTCATGCTTTCTCCCTGAATAGCAGTTTTCTTAACAGCTGCCTTATTTGAGTTATAAATCCATTTGCACATTCTTTCTCTGTAAACAAGTGGCTGAAAATAACAATGCAAATCACACAGAGAACTACATATATTTAGGGTAGAGCATACAACAGGATATTTGCTTTTTCCATGTAGTAATAAGATAATAGAAAAGAAAGAATTTTCATGAAACAAACTTTTAGCTCAGAATACTGTTTAAGTTTGCCACTCTGTGACACCTATTCAGACTAAGTCCTGTGCACTGTTTTGCTGATCACTGTTCAAGAAAGATGAACTCAGATTGATGCAGAGAATCACAAGTAGTATGGATAACCTGCTTTACTTCAGGATACTTTACAGTTTGTCTAGCTTATTCTAATTTAAAAAAAAAAAAAAAAGGAAAATTAACTTAAGGTTGAGACTGAATTGCTCTGCAAATGCTTCACAAAGGAAATGTCACAGAAGAAAAGCACTTTAAGCTACTGAATACTGACACTGTCAAGAACAAGTGAATACAGTTTTACCATCAATACATTATGATAGGAAGTTGAACAAAAGTTGCTAAGTCCCTAAGAAGAATTTCTAGAAGAAGGCAGAAAAAACCTAGCAGGTTTCAAATTAGCGTGTGATAAAAAAAAGAAATCATTGCACAAGATGGTTACCAAGCACTCTAGATCTACATTGTACATTTCTGTACTAAAGACAAAGGACATTTCTACTCCTTTCAGTACTCTAAATTGGAGTTTTATCATACATGTAGGCCAGAAACAATAAACAGTTCCCAGTCCTCTCATTATTGCCTACCCTTTCCCCTTTTTCTTCCCCTTCCCCTTTTTTAAAAAAAAAAAAATCTTAGAAAACCATGGAACAGTTTAATCTGGCAAAAAGAATGAGCATGGGGCTAAGAAAAGCCTTCAGATCAGTTTTCCATCTACAGCACAAACCTCCTGGTTAAACAGGGCAATGTCAGTATTCCATGCATTTATCTTTTCTACAATACAGTTGAAATTGTCTCCATTTCACTTGGGGTTTATAGTGAAAAGTGCCATTAATTTTTATAAACCAATTAAAGAAAGCATGCAACTTAGGGGTTTAGATGCAAATGTCTCCATTAACTGCACAAGATTAATTAATGCTTCATTTTCATATATTAACCAATAAGAAATACTGAGAGAAAAATAAGTAAAAAATTATTTCTATTCAGAATACTCTTTCATACATAAATACTCTCCCCAACTGTATATGATTAGGAAGACTTCAACTTCCTGGATATCTGCTGGAAATACAACACAGCAGAGAGGGAACAGTCCTGGAGGTTCCTGGAGTGTGTGGAAGATAACTTCCTGACGCAGCTGGTGAAGGAACCCACAAGAGAAGCTGTCCTGCTGGACCTGGTGTTTGCTAATAGAGAAGGTCTTGTAGGGGATGTAATGGTTGGAGGCTGCCTTGGGCATAGTGATCAGGAAATGATAGAATTTTGAGTCCTTGGAGAAACAAGCAGGGGGGCTAGCAGAACTGCCACTTTGGACTTCTGGCGGGCAGACTTTGGACTGCTTAGGGAATTGGTTGCCAGAATTCCCTGGGAGGCAGTTCTGAAAGGCAAAGGAGTCCAGGAAGGCTGGTCACTCTTCAAGAAGGAACTCTTAAAGGCGCAGGAACAGGCCGTCCCCGTGAGTAGGAAATCAAGCCGGCGGGGAAGAAGACCGGCCTGGCTGAACAGGGAGCTCTGGCTTGAGCTCAGGAAAAAAAAAGAGAGTTCATGACCTTTGAAATAAGGGGCAGGCATCACAGGTGG
>NW_010207593.1:0-1139 GCF_000695765.1 Mesitornis unicolor
CCACCCCCCAACTTAACTGCTTCCAAATTCCCTGATGAAAGCATTTTAATATGTAGGATGAGCTGCTGGAGCCTGCAATGCAATTCAGTGTTCTGTGGTGTGGGATGAACAGATTTTCCTTTCTGTAGGGTTTCCTCCTGCAAAGTTATTGTAGAGGAGGGAATACCGTAGGATTAAATCTGGTTAAAATACTATATTCATGTCACACCAGATAGTGTCTCCAGACTGTGCACAGTCTTTCAGCTTCCTTTATTGTGAAATCCTTTTAAAATAGCACAGTATAAAATAGCAAACTTATTTAAGTATTACTCTCTTGCACCAACTCTGTCAGTTAAAATGAAGGAAAACGATGAGCCTTCCTAAATTAATAAATCTGTTTAGTGTCTCTGGCTGCCTTCACTCTGCCTTACTTTGACTCTTTCCTTATTAATAAACTGATAGTTAAATAAAGCAGCTAAATGAATCGATGCGCTTTGCATGTTGGTGCCATCCTGTTTCAGGTCTCCCGTGATGTGGGTAAATGGTTGTGGTTTTAGGAAAGGGACGGTCTAGGCAAGGGCTGAGGCTGCTATAACCAGGCTGACCACATCGCTTTCTGGATGCTCTTCAGGCTTGAGTACCTATTCTTCTCAGCCCCGTGCATTAATAACAGGATGGATTCACCGATTGGCATGAAAGTAGAGGTCATCTTGAGGAAAATAACACCAAAGGTCTATAGGAGTCATTTAATTTAAGAGATCCTGGGCCATATGCCAAGTATTGCATTTAAGGAAGCACTGTCCCCTTTCAAAAAAAAAAAACCCAAAACAACAAAACCCCCCTCCCAAAAAAAAAACAAAACAAAAAAGGGAAACAAAAAAAAAATAAAAAAGGAAACTTTGCTTTCAGTGGCAGGCAGGGAGCGTTTCAATGCACCTGTGTCAGCTTTGGGTGGGATGCGGGAGAGGGATCATTCAGCGGACATCAAACGTGTAGCAGACTTTTCTTTTTTTTCCAAAAGTGCAGAGCTGTTTTTGAATCAAAATGGTGAAAAAGCACCTCTAGTTTGTCTTGCCTTTTTTTTTTTTTTTTAATTCAAACCGATCAGACTTGGGGTTTATCCTTGCTCTGATTATGCTGTACTGTTACAAAAATGGATG
>NW_010207593.1:1170-23797 GCF_000695765.1 Mesitornis unicolor
CATTCCTGCAGGCGTTTTGCAGAAAATATCTGCATATGCCTGTGTATGTACACTCGGGGAGAGAAGGTTAAGTATAAGGGACACAACAGAATATCCATACTTAAGAAATGTGGATTGACTCACTGACTTATCTCACTTATTGTACAAAGATTCACTGTATGTTGAATTTTTTTTAAATTAGATTTTAAATATGTGTTGACAGGATAAATTTGTACAGTGTGAGTAACCGCAGAGAGAAATGACAGCTCTGCTTTTGCTGTTAAACTATTGTCTGGAAAATAATGGAGTGTGTACAGAAATTATTATTTTGCCAATTACATTAGTGCAGCTAATAACAATCATTAAGAAAGAAATACAGAAAGCTTCATGCTTTCAGGTCTTAGAAGCTGATATTCACTGGTGATGCAAAAATACGTGGTTTTAAGATAATTCATCAGTAAGAGTCTCCTGTTATTAATGCGAAGTAAAGACTAGATGTGTGAGCTAGAAATGTTTCACTTCAAACTGTTAATTTCTTCTTTAATCACAGTTAATAAACAGTACAAGAAACTTCCTAAATTTAATTGAGGATTTGAATAGAAAAGGGCTTATTCTGTACCATAATGGCAAGACAGACATGTTTTAGAGTTTTAAAAATTCGTTTTAATAATGGTTTATTTTAATATATTTACTAAATTAGGTACCCGAGAGAATCATCTACAACAGTGATGTGAAAATCCCTGTCACCTGAGGGCAAAAAAAAGGTATGTTTTCATTTTCATTAGCAATTTGACAGATTTCAGCAGGGGTGGTAATTTCTGTGCTTTGTTTTGTGCTACTAAGACGATGCTTTTTGGTCCAACCCCGGGGAGTCGGTGACAGTCTGTGGTACAGTTTCCGGGGCTTGTGGATGAGGCTGACTTTCAGGTGCCTACAAGAACCATTTGCAGTGATGGGGCTTTGTACTTTTGTCAGCCAGGCAGCTCTCCCGTGTCCCACAACTCATATTTAATCCTTCGCAAATGTTTTCTTTCTTTCTCTTCCAAAGCTAGCGTTCAGACATCAGCTACAGGGATTAAGGATGGGTCTTCTGAAGATCTCCCTCAGATCTTGATGAAAATCATGAGTCTGTTATTTGACTTCTGTACTTACAAATTACAACAGAGTTTAATTCACAGCACAGCTTTCCTCTGGAAATTTGTATTCATTCATTCAGTCTGTCAACGTTGACTAAAAATATGCTGCTAATGAAAATGTAGGAATTAAACTTCAGTCCCTTCCCCTGCTGCTAGACTTAAATGACAACGTCAGTGTTTCCATGGAATCTGATTTTGACTGACCTCAACTATAAAAAAATTACTCAGTGGCTTAAACGAGCACCAAGGTTGCAATGACAGAGATTCCTGTGTGAATTTTGTTAAGGAACCTTCTTTTTCAGTTAAGAACACAGGCTGCCGTACAGTCTACTGCCCTTTCATCAACACTCACGTGCCATTATAAAACAGTTGAATTTTATTAGCTCATGGAATTAAGCTTGATTTATTCTTTAATATTTGTTATTTTTTATTATTTAAAATCTGAGTGAGGTTGGGGAAGATGTAATTGGTGCTCTAGTGTCTGCATTAAGTAGCACCGAGAGGAGTTTTTGTTGGTGTGTGGGCTGCAGGAATAGGTTCCTCAAAGAGCACCAGAAGAGGTTCATTTTGGATCTGGTGCTCCGAGGAGGAGCCCAGGGTAGGGTTTTGCCTGCAATACATTTTTTCCCCCCTGTGTTTCACCACTGTAAATGAAGGGCAAACCCAGACCATTTGGGGTTTTGTGAGGGCTTAAAGCGCAGTGTGCTTTTTGCAAGAACAGAGGCAAGTTGTGAATCAGCTGAAATAAATATATTAAGTACGTATTTTCATTGCAAAGGTGCAGCCCATGTTCCAATGCCTTGTTCCTAGTGTAACGGTTCTATTTTCAATAATCCCATGGGAAAACTTTCGTGGTCCTTGTAAATTGTATATGTGACTATTAGATTTATATAAATAAGTTATATACATTCTTATTATCCATATATGAAAAAAGCAAAAGCTTTTTCCCTGATGGACACTTGTGATCTCAGGACTTGCTTAGCCTACTGCTCTCTGGGAAAATTCCTTGTGCCATCCTTCCAATATTTTGTGATTATGCTTTCCCTTATTATAAAATAAAAAAAACCCGAGCAACAAAAACAGCAGCAAAATCCATTACTTTTAACCAAACAGCTCTCGGGTCTTGGAAGAGTTAACAAACTTTTATGGCAAGGTTCAGACAGTTCTGACCCCTATGGTAATATTTCATCTAAGGTTACTGTTGGGAGAGAAATCAAATTTCAGCTGTGAACATGATTGACAGGTGAAAGCAAGAGAGAGAAAGACATCTGGTCAGATGGGGAATTTGGGAAGGAGAAGGACAATTCAGGAAAGTGTCTCTGTGATATTAGGAATAATAAGCTTAGATATGAAAACTCCAGTACTCCACGCTCTCTGGAGGTGTGCTTACTTGATATTCATGGAGGTGGTTTGGTTGGGGGAATTTAAGACTGTACGTTTATAGCAGTGGACAGTAGTCTTCGTGGTCTAACTTACTAGCTTGACTCCTTTGAAGGAATTGTGTTATTTCTGGCATACTTTTAGCATTTCTAGGCAAATAATTTTATGAGAGCAGCTGGAATATTTGGTGGCCACTGGTTAAGAGGTTCTCACCAAAGGCCTCTTGTGGGTCAGAAGGCAGCAGGTTTGTGGACATCCGTCTGGTGTCACTCCACGTCCATGAGCCTGGGGGGATTGCTGGGATTTTTCAGGGTAAGCACTGCAGGATGAAATTTGTGTTTATGATGTACGCCCTTATAGCAGTAACAAAATTAGTTGCTATACCATAAAATACCACCAAGGGTACATTGTGGTATTTTGCAAGGCAAATGTTATTTTTCAGGGGCTGTCTCTTGACCTATTCCATCTCCTAGCAGCTCCAGCAGACATCCCTTGCAATACATACATAACCCCAGACATATGTTATCTTACTTCAGTGAATTTTGTTTGATGCAGAAGAGCTTTTCCATCCTCCAGCATCATGGAACCAATGGGAAAAGTGCGTCTCTCTATTTATTTTCTGATCAGCATGATGATGTTGGAAAGTAGGATTTGGTTCTGACATAAAAAATCCCCAAACCTGTAGTCATGCTTTCTCTTAAAAATGAAGTGTGATGAAAAAAAAATTGGGTGCTTTTTATCACTGTGTGCAACTCTTAATGTTTCAGTCTTCAAAGAGGCTCTTGAAGGAGTTCTGTAGATCTCCAAGGGCAGGATGTGTCTATGATGGACCCTGGGATCAAAACTGCATCCTAACAACATCTCAGGTGAGAGGAAAGGTCCCAGGTGGGCTCCTGGCTGCACTGCAGGCTTTGGTAAAATCCCTGTTGGATTCTTGGGGCCCACACTTCCACCACAAAGGGAACATCTACACGGGAGGTCATACAGAAAAGACATGAACTCGTGCCGCCATGGCTGTGCTGTGAATTCTCTGGACGGATGTTCTTATTCAGGAGTAAGGGTGGATTTCCCCACCTGACCCCCATCCCAGTGTAGCTTAAGCTGCTTTCAAAATAAAACAAATTAATAAGGAAAATCCACTCTTTCTTTAGAGTAGGAGTGTCCACCCAGGGAATGGATAGCACTCTGGTATAGTTTACTACCTAATTTCCCCATATGGATGAGCCCTGAAACTAAGGGGAGAATAAGGAGCAGTAAAGAACAGAAATATATTTTCTGTTTCTTTTCCAGTTTGCCTCTGAGACCTTTCACACCGGGGAAATCATGGCACTCCTGAAACATACATTTACTCGCCTTTCACTGCTATTCCTGCATTTGCACATGCATTTTTAAAAGAGATTTGTGTTTTGTGCAAGACCTTTTGCATCCTCATACTGTTCACATATATTTTTGATGAGCAATCATGTCAGACTGTTGTTTGTGACATCATTTTTCTTTTCATGACAACGGCCTGCGATGTCAAACTACCTGACTTCCCTGTGAACTAGGCTTAATCGCCTAAGTTTTATCCTCAGACAATACGTCTGATAAAATTGAAAATTTAAGCTAAGAACTGTAAAAACAATCAAATTTCTTTGTGTATGAGCGAGGTATTTTTAGCTTTCCGTTGTTGAATTAGCACTCCCTGTAAAATGTCTTTATTTTTCGAAGCTGATATCAAGATAAATTCCATGAAATGTTATTGGCAAGTTTCCCACTGCAGTCAATGGGAGCCTTGTATGTATTTTTCAAGCAGATGTGCTATATTAAGTCTAAATGAGAATCTTTTATTTCAAATGGGATGCAGTATGTTATTCTTGATTAAAAAAAAATAAATTGGTAGTAACCTCTCTCCCTTCCTTTCCTCTCTCCAAACTTATTTTGCACAATTTACAGGTCATTTTACATAGGTAAAAACCACGTTCTTTAGTATTTAAAAAAGGCATAACTTCACTATGTTTCAAACTCCTTTCTAGCTCTTTCCTATGAATTTGAAGTATGAAAACATCTTGAGTCTTTATAAGCAAAGAGAAAGTACTTGCTGTATGTGACAGCTTTTACTCCCCCCCATATTCCCAGCAAACTCAATTTAATAGTTTTTCCTGCGTTTAGAACAAGCTCTAAAATATTTTCCAGTGTTGTGGCTTTTGCTGTTGTTTAGCTCTAATAGAGGATTTTAAGTTAAGTGCTAAAAAAAAAAAAAGGACATATTTTTTAACATCTCTTCTGGGTTTTCTAATTTGTGCCACTTACCAAATGATTCACACTGTACCAAAATACAAGAGATTGATGAGACAGGAAAAGTACTGATTTAACATCCCACATATAAAATTACTTCTCAGGCTTCCACATATAGTCCCGATGTTTAGAGAGTGAAGAAACCGGGAGTTAGGAGTTACAGTCTGACTCACTTGTGAGACTTTGACCCAGTTATTTGATTCTAGATTCATCAAAATACTGAAGCACTTTAAACTTGTTATCTTAGGTTTCTTCTAAAGGTCTGTTACCGTTGATCTCTTTATATCTCAGTTTACACAGTTGTAAACCTCGATAATTAATTCTTACCTTCTAGGCTTTTGTGGGAGTTAAAAAATAGCTATAATGTTCCTTGAAACCCTTTAATGAAAGCTGACGTGTTGAAGTAGTTGTCATTTACCTTAGTTCATACCCTAGGATGAGAAATATTGGTGTTGCCCAAGTCCCATGCACCATTTCTGCCGGCATGAGAATTTTGTCTCCTGAGCGCATCAGGCCACGAGTGCAAAGATCGCGCGCTTTCGTAGCTGGAAATTTTCTGAATTACACATAAGTAGGCTTTACCCTGGCTTTGAACGAGTAAAAACGTAAGCAAAATCATGGCTGGGTTATGTGCCCCTCCTGTCTCTTAATCAAGATGTATCATTAATACCTATATGTACACACACACATATATGGCATAACTCTTGTGCACCTGCAAGACATACAGAGGTCACTCTGTCCTTGCCATTCCTCCCCTTCCTGCCATTACCTTTATTTTCCAAAGTTCGAGCCATTATCATTCAGCAGTTGTTCAGCTTTGCTTTTCTTCTGTCCCCAAATTGTTACTGTTTCCCTCCTACCTTCTACCCCTCCCGATCCATAATGGAGTCCTCAGCTGTAAATTTGCTAACCACAAAGATTTTTGCTTGAAATGTTTTGCAAATGCTGTGGGGAAAAAAAAAAGCAACGAAATGCTATGAACAGCATGCTGTGCCATGCTCTAGCATTGCACTTCTACGGGAAAGATAATAAAGATATTAGCACTCATATAATTTCAGATAGGAAATGAAACCAGACATGAAGGAAACACTGGCTCCAGCTGTTGAGTGGGAATCAAACTAGCTATGGGAATTACAGGTACTGTCACCAGAGACAGCCCGACTTCTGAGAAATGACCTCAGGTGTAGGAGCTTGCTGTGGCCCCTTGCAGATATTAACACCTAATTAACAATCTGCAAGAGCATCCTACATCTTAATCACCAGTGAGGTGAGAATGACAATCACAAGGAGAAGGAGAAGGGAAATGGTAATTTTTCCTCTGCACGCATCATCTAATAACCATGGTTATTCAGATGCAGCTAAATGCGATTTCCTTTTAGTCATTTCTGTCTATTGGAAGGCATGGTAAGTTCATTTGCTAGCAGGTAGGCAGCGGAGGTGAGAATTGAATTGATCTGAGATACTCTGAAAAATTGACCCCGAGGTCATTCCTAGTTTAAATTGGGAAGTAAAGCTGAGCTTATGCCTTCCCTTTCTTCTCTCCCTGCTGCCGCTTTTTTTCTGTTTGCAGGCATGTTAGTCTGTATTGTGTAATTATTTAAACGTACTCTGATGGTGGGGACCCTTGTTCCCTCAAAGTTAATCAAAATAAAGAGAGTCTTTGTTAGTGGTGATAGGTAATTAAATAGCTGGCTTCGTGTTGTGCAGAGGCATTGTGCTGGGTTATTGACATCCCAGAGCCGGGCTCCTTAGCCCTTCTGTGCAGACCAGCCTGCCAAAAGCACCAAGACTTAGGCCTGGGCTAAATTAAGGAGCGAGGTTGGGAGATGGTGTAAATGATTAACAAGGCCAGGCTGCAAAGGAGACGGCTGCGTGGTTAGCGTATCTGGTTTCCCAGAGAAAAGGCTGATCCCCTGGGGAGGGATGCATGTTTTAAAGAGGAGAAAATCACGCGTGGCATTTCTCCTCTGTGCCTGTGATTTTTCTGGCTGTGGTTTTAGACAGGAACAGCTGTAAGTGCGGTTGGAAACAACCCACTTACCCGATTTCAGCTCCAGTGTAGACACTTGCAGCCAAATTCTGCTCCCTGGTATAAGTGGTTGGAAGCTTAGACCTGCACCAGAGGGCTGGTGCTAGTGCAAAGCAGACAAGAAATAGTGGACCACATTTTTCAGTCCCACCAAAGCCAAGGCAAGAGCAGCTTCCCTGCACTCCATCATGGTGCTCCAACTAACCCATGTAGCACTTGGGCAGGAGCCGATGGAGTTTTAATGTAATGCCTTTTAGTGGATACTTTAATGTGCACTTCCAAACAGCTTCCACTTTCAAACAGCTTTACAGCAGAGTTAAAACGGGAGGCAGACAGCGAGTGAGGAACACATACGTAGGTACATCCTGTAGACTTGATTCTGCATTGGCTTTACCTGCAGCCCTCTCTTGCCATGCTCAGTAACAATCTATTTCCATATCACTTGGACCCAAATTATATTCTAATAAGGAGAGACTGGCAAAGTGAAGTCACCATTATATTAACCACTCAGCTTTCATGGAAACTCCCATTGTTTTCTTTCCGAATGACAAGAGATAATCTCTATGTTTTCTGTTATACTCACTTCTTCAACTCCTTTGGCTTTGTTTTCACATGTTGGCCTTGCGGTAAAAAATATAACTTGACATCTTGTGTCTTCTCAGCTAAAAAGGTATCAGTTCCTGGACTTAATGTCAGCTGTACCCAGATCAAAGGCGAGAAACATAAAAGTTGACATATATTATTTATTTCATGGTTTACATCAATGATGTTTCTCTCTACCCTTTTTTGTTATTATTGCTGATGTTTTGCCTGTAATGTTGTGCTCGCTTCTCAAAAGTGTTTGTCCCCTACAGACAAATATCCATATTAATGTAATCCATCAGCAGTTAACAAATGCCAGCTCACTTCGGCATTTCCCGCGCGCCCAAAACTCCCATTGTTTTTGCAGGACTCTTTGGGTGTGAGAGGAATGCAGGATCGGGCCCCTGGGTGGGAATTTCGGAGCTGGAGCCTTTCTCCCCCAGTCCCAGAAATGCACAGGGTAGGCTGGAGCAGCAGCCAGGGCACTGGTGCAGGAGTGGGAGATGCTGCATTCTCTGCCTGCACTGAGAGCTGCTGCAGAGGCGAGACGAATGCCACACTTCCAGGGGAGAAAACCTCAAATGAGACAATTTTCTTTCCTGTTATTTGTGGCTCTTTCCCCATCTTTCTTACCTGTCTTTCAAGTTCTAAGCGAGTAATACAGGGTCTGGCTTATAATTGTGGCCAGAAAAATCATCCGAGATCAGTCGGAATTGCTGCTCCAACCTGTGCACCCCTCTGACCGCTCAGTTTAGTGTGAAACTTTCCTTTTTTTCCTTCTTTGTCAACCACTGTGGCAAGTTTTACTTCCTGAGTTACTGAATCAGATAAAATGCTGAGTCTGATTTTGCCCCCTACCCTCCCACGAGCTACTTTTTTCTGCAATGAAAATAATAATAATGCTTGAGAAAGATCCTTGGGATTTTTTTTTCTTTTGTTTAGTTTGCTTTTATTTTAAAGCTTGCTGACAATTGTCAAATGCTCATTCTAGCAAAGAAGTGCTCGGAGGGTATAGCCCTGCTGTACGCCGACAAGAGTAATTTGCAGTTCTCCTTAGAGCTCAGCTACCCAGCGAATGTGTGTCATCTTACTATTTCTTTAAAATTTAATTGGGATCAGGCAATCGAGTGTCTCCAAATTTTCTGCCTCTTCAGGCTCCAATAAAGCCACTTACAGTTTATAATCAAAGTTTAATATTGTTAAACTAGACTGTAAAACCGACTTCAAGGTTTCAGTTGTAAAATAAATATGCGATAAATATTGCAATGGGGCTTGAGTAGCACAGCCAACAATAGCACAGTGAATGTATACATACACACACACACACACACACATATATACACACGTGTGTATATATTTGGTTCTAGAGGTAAGTAAGATCTAAATAATAGATAACTGGGATGTATTCTTTCTTGGCAGAATTCTAGCTAAGGTAGATTTATAGCCCAAGTAGTTATTTTAAATGCAAAATGAAGTGTTAATTTATTAAAGTCACTTATGCATCAACATTATTTTTATGTCTTTATTTATATTTTTCTGTAATATGGAGCAATGTAGTATTCATCCTGGGTTTTTCTGTCTGTTGACTGTAGTGCTCCTTTGCTTGGATTTTTTTTCTAACAAGGCAGCTCATTTAGAAAGAAATGTTTATGTGAAGTGCTTGTCAGTTGGCATTTTTACTGGTGTGCTAACCCAAAGGTAAAATATAAAGGCACGTCTTTTCCTTGCTGGCTTGTTGCTACTAGAAGGGTTCCTCCCTTGTTAGCTTGATAAATAATTTTACTAGTGGGAATCTGCTGAATTTTTATGCTTGCTGTCTATTTTCTGCTTGCTGCAAATAAATTCCAGCACTCAGAGGGCACTAAAACTCCAAACACATGGTATTTTCCCATTTTGTTGCTGGTTGCCTAAAATATTTATTTCATCTTGTGTTTTTAATTAAATATTTTTATTTTTTTAAAGAAAAAAAAACCTTAATTTTCACGATTAATTCCAAATGAAGGTTTCAGTCTAGATAGTACTTAATATAGAATCTTGAGTTTCAAAAACATGTTATCACAGGTACACTGAATGAGTAGTGTTAAATCACTCCAACTATGTAATGGTTTTCAGATTAAGTGCAAGACTTATTAATTGACATATCATCAATTTCTTACAATTTATTATATACTTTTAGTATTCCCAGTTTGCAATCAAGAAAGCTAATTTAATTTATTAAATAAATATTCTAGTTTGGTGAGAGAATGCACTGAAAGGGTTATGATCACGTGTTGACATGGCATATATGGCAGATAAAAAACTTACAAGAAATTAAACTGGGTAGGCCAAGGCAGAAGAGGCATTGCTTTAATTTTTTTAACTGGTTTTTTTTTACAGTTTTCTTAAAGGCATTGTTTTGCATTTATGTATCTCAAAATTGAACTTAGTTCAAGCAAGCAAGAACTGACCCCAAAAAGTCCCCGTTTTCACCCCATAGCACACTGTGCTTGTTGGAGGGTGCATTGCCACTGTCGCACGTCTGGAGCCTCGCTTCTCCTTGGCACCACATCCCGACTCGGCGTCCCATGTTCCATGTTTGGGAGGTTTTGCAGACTCGAGTGCATTTAGGACCTGACTTTTACAAGGCTTTTTCTTCCATGGTGCCAGTGTTCATATCTGCCTGAGGTCAGACCCTCCTGTGATGCTCATGGCAGGGGAACAGATTGGTTTTGCTATCCAGAGGTTCCCTCCCTACAGTTCCTGTGGCGCAGTCCTACATCTTCCCAATCACTTGCGGGGATGCAGCCAGCATCGCTTTGTTACACAGCTGCACAGCCCAGGAGGTGAGTGGTTAAAAGACCCAGGCTGGTTACACTGCTGCCACATCCTATGCCCTCCTGTCCTCACCAAGAAAACCCCATCTGGGTGCAGGGTGCTGAGCAACGGGCCCCATTCAAGGTGTCCCTTGAACAGCAGAAAGCCAGATACCCTTGAAGATGCCAGGCAAATCCACCTAAAATTTTGGAATTATTTACATATTTTTAGCACAATTTCCCTCAAAGCAATCCTCAAACTTTGGCCCAAATTCTTACATTCTTGTACCGAGCACCCTCCCATTTGTTTACTTTTTTCCCTAAGAATTAGGTGACAGATCTGAGTGGTGTCAGCCCGTAGTGCTGTGCAGCTGCGCTGCAGACACCAGCCTTTTCATTTATGTGAGCACATCCCAAATAATGTAATTGAATGGTGGGAAGAAATGATGCGCCAGCACTGAACAGATAAGGGAAAAGCTTGGGCAGTGGGGAAAATTACCCTTGAGGGCTCTGCTGCATAAAATCATAAATGAAATAGGGTTACAAGAAATCTCAGGAGGCGATGTAATCCATCCCTGCGCCACCAGGCAGGGTCAGACAGACTGATGTTATCCCTGACAGATATTTGCATAACCTGTGGTTAAAGCCCCCCACGGAGAGCGTGACATCTCCCCAGAGCCTCCCTTGCAGACCTTCACCACAGTCCCTTCTCAAAAACATTTCTCCTTGTCTAACTCATGACACATCTCCCTTGTGTCCTGGTCACCGCAGACACAGGGACAGCCCATTCCTTTCCTCTTTGAACTGACCCTTTGCATATTTGAAGGCTGTTGTTATGGCTTGCTGCAGCCTCCTTTTCTTTAGACTAAACAACTCCATGTTTTTTAGTCTTTCTTCGTAGGTTACGTTCATGACTTTGTTATTTAATATCTCATCTGAAGAGTCCACATAGAGTAAACTCACTGGAATTCAATTTTCCTGTGTTGAAAAGGACTGTGAGGATACTGCCTGGAGGCTTTACAGCATCCGAAAGAAGAATAATTTAATTCTTAACTCTGATAACTTTTTTTTTTTTTGTAGAATGGAGGGTAGGGAGCATTTCTTTACCTGAAAGTGTAAAATGAAGTCTCTCCGCAAGTTTAATCTGGTAACAGGGATGTTGAAGTGCAGTGTACAGCCAGAGCTTACTCATGAGCATTAGGAAACATGTTTTAAGATTTTATAATTTTTTATATAAAAATAAGAATAGGAGATAGGATGCAGCCTCTGTGGCTGCAGGTAACACCTTGGGGTGTACCTTCAAGATGCTACCGGCAGATTTCATCACATGAGTTTCATTAATATCAATAGCAGCTGAGGAGCCACAGCTATCCACACCTTTTCTTCTGCTAGTGTTGCCAGTCAGCTGTACTGTTTCAAAAGCTTCCAGCTTCAACATCAGTTTGGGCAGATCCAGCTTCTTCTTTGTAACAGACAGTAGTTTTCTCCAAATGCCACCAATGAAGGTGGACCAAAGAGGATTTTGCAGCCATCTGCACAGACGTAGGGTTTGCTATTCTAAATCGCTTTTTTAAAAGTTAGAAGAGGCATTAGGGCTCAGTTAATGAACATTTGCTTTGCTCCTTGGAAAAAATGAGGGAAAACAGAGCCTGCTAATTCTGCTTTTCTCACTGTCCTCTGCTGTCTTGCCTAGGAGGCTGGTGGGGAGATGTCCTGGAGCAAAACAAAAGTATTTGTTTGCGAGAAAATATTCCACAGGGGCTTTTCTTCTAGGATGTGCTGGCACAAATTGCCCCACAGTGGGATTAGTCAGCATAGCAGAAAACCAAGGAGCATCTCCTGGAGGTGGTTTTAAGTTTTGCAAGATTTTTGTTTCCTGATTTAAGTCTTAATGAAACCCTGCGTTGAAAGGTGCTAACAGGGATGCAGAGGCACACACTGCCACTTCACCTGTATAGACCAGGTACCAGTTCTGGAGATGCGATGTGACAGTTTTTACTAATAATAGATGACATTTATCCCTGAAGGAGGGTGATGATTTGGGTATTCACACTTACATACCTTTTGAGGGAAAGATAAAAATGTCCCTTTGAGATAGAGATACCCGTGATACCATCTTTCTTGCTTCATCCAAGGTTCCATCTCTGATTTGCATTGTGTAGCACTCCATTTCTTACAAAACCTTTTTGGACATCTGTATTCCCTCAGTGATCTGTCTCAATCATGGATCCTAATGAAAAAGTTGTCTAATGCAAAAATATGAACTTCCTTTACACAATGAAAGTTTATGCAGAATCAGGAGAAGCAGCTGCAAGTGAAGTAAACATTTTAGTATTTTCAAGCTCTAAAGGAAGATCTCATTGAGAAATATTTGTGGATCTCAGTTATGCAGGAAGTAAAATGAGAGTGACCTTGCTGAGCCATTGGCTCAAATTAGAGATGTGGCAGCAGAAGTGAAAATATGTGCTTCCTTCTCTAAAGAATGGAGTTAGGGACCAGCTCTTACCACAGGGAAGAAGAGACAGAAAAATGTATTGTCTTCCTTTCAGTAGTTCATTTTTCTTTGCAAAGTGATTAATGCATTACTACGGCGAATTTATTGTATAGCCTGATTACCATTGCATAATAAATCTAAACAACTGTGACTGTCATGGTGATAAGGCTGGCATGATTTTGTCTCTCTTAAAAAGGGTTTATAAGTTAAGCTTAACTTTTAGCCTCCTGCATTTCTGGGATAAAATTTATTTTGGCCATTACAGCTCTATCTGTTTGAAACTGCACCAAAAGGAAATAAGTTGTTCAAAAGAACAGTATATTACTGAGAGAGTTTTACCTTCACTCAATTTGCAAAAGAAAGTGAACATCAGCATTAAAATGGAAATGGAGTTCAGGAGAAAATAATAACTCAGTTGTTTAAAACAAAGTTGTAACATTTAGAAGGGACTTTTCAAATATCAAGGATGGACAACCCAATTAAATTAACTGCATTATATTCACAGCCATTAACACCTCGGGCTCAGCTTTTCTCAGGCTAACAGAGTTTGCTGAGGGCTTGTCTATGCCTGGATGAGAGACTTCTAGGGAGTTGTGGGAAGAAGTGCCTTTGACTAATTAGAGCCATTTTCTCCGGGTTGCAGGGAAATTCGTGCACCAGTATTAGTGCTGTTCCTGTGCCAAACCAGAGCCTGAGTGAGCACTGGATTTGGGAAGGATCTCTTGGCCATGTGGGCATCACCTGCTGCCCAAGCTGCACTCCACTCTTCTGCTTTGGGCATAGAGATTTGATTGGTTCTTTCTTTTTCCTTCCCTCTCTCTGTGAACACGTGTGAAAGGACATCACACCTGTACACAAGAAGTCATATATATCAGATGTATCTTCATCTCCCCTCTCTGAAGTCCTCCTACTTCACACTTTTTTGTTTTCATGGGTGTATTCTTGATGGCCACAGTGGGAAGTGATCCCTCGTGGAGGTTGTGAGGTGGTTGGAAGATGACCTTTCACATTCCAGTGCCCAGGTGGCACCATGTCTACTTGCAGTCATCAGTGCTGCTTGGTTTGGACTAGCAGTACTGGAGCTGGGTTATGAGTTGGGGAACTGAATTCATTCTCTCAAAAAAGGTCAAGGCTGACATCCAGGCCTGATGAGAGCTGGTAGCTTATTTTACAGAAGTTGAGTCTTTGCCTTGTTTTAAGTGCCTGGAATCCTGGCATATTTTTCCTTCTTTTGCTTTTACTCAAGTTACGTTGTAGACTGTCTCGAAGCTAGGAGGGTTCAAAAAAATCCCTCTTTATGTATGAATTACTACTTTAAAAAAAAAAAAAGGAAGTGGAAGTTACTTGGTACAGTCTGGTACAATCAAGTGTCACAAAGGGGGAAAAATAAGACTAAAGCTTTTGCACAGGCTTTCAAGGGCTAAAAGGCTTCACCTCCCTCCCCCCGGGTATGTTGAACATCTTGAAAATAAACCAGCATGTTTCAAAAGGGAAGATAGATGTGTCTGTTCAAATAGGCATTGTGTTTGGAATTCATTCCTCTGGTTGTTAAACAGAATCCTTGTTTAACATCCTCATTAAGAACTGTGACTTGCCACCAGTTTTATGAAGATCAAGTAATTTACTTTTAAAGTAAATTAAAGCAAATTTCTCTGTGGTGACAAGTCAATAAAACAATGGAAGGCTCAAGATTTTCAATCACCCAACATCTGTTCCTTGTTTTCCTCTAGATGTAAATACCCTGTGTACAGTGATAGGTGAATGGAGCAAGAGCCGATAGCTGTAATGTTGGGGGGGTTTTGGTTGTTGTTTTTGGTGGTGGTGTTGATTTTTTTTTTGTTAGTGGTGGTGGGGGTGGGTTTTGTTGCTAGTTTGTTTCTGGTTTTGTTGTTGTTGTGATTTTTTTTTTGCCGGTGGTGGGGTTTTTTTGTCGTCGTTTTTTTCCAAATAACACTGTAAGCCCTGTTCATTTTTGGAAAGGGTAATCTTGTCATTTCCTGTGGTGGCACGTTCAGAGCTTCCTTGACACGAGAGCGAGGACAGCTGATGTCTCTGGCGCTGTATTTTGTTGCTGGAAGCACAGTAAGCTGTTGCAGAGCAGTGCAAGCGGTGAGCCACTTCTCAGAAGCCCAGTCAGCGCAAATGAGATCCCATTCTTCTGTCCAAGCCACCCACACCACCAGCAAACCTCCGAAGCAGAGGGCACTTGGATGCTCTCCGTGTGATGGTGGGAACTAGGTTGAATAAAACCTCACTGAAACCACTTCCATGCTGTACCCACGCTCAACCTGTTTGTCTTGAGACATTGTCTCAGAGAGAAGCCAGCAGATGAAAAACAAGGTATTAGACCCATTTTACATTTCAACAAGTGCAGGATGCAAACTGCACGTGTTTGTTTTAAGTGTTCTGGAGGATTTGGCCTTTCATGGTGTGAGAATTGACTCTCTGCTGTGGGAAGTATTCACATGTGGACTTGCGCTGCGTGGGAAATGCTGGCATGGGGGAAAAGAGAAGGGAAAGCTCTGCTGGGAAAGTAAGAGAGGACTTGATGTTAGTCACTTGGGGCAGAAGTCTTTTCCTATGTCCTCTAAAGAGGGTGGTTTGTCTTGGACAGCACAGCATTGACTTTTGAAGTGGCTGAGGAGGACAGGAAGTCATTACTGAATGCACATGAAAATTAGAGAGCTGAGATCAATTTAGAGATGGAAAAAAAGGTCAGAGAAAGTCCAGAGGCCTTTGCTGCGCAAACTATCCCAACCTTTGAAATCTGCCTGCTCTTGCACATGGTTATGGACACCATCTTTTGAGGTGTAGCTATGCCTTTTATCTTATGGTGTCTTCTGAGTCATCAGGTTCAAGACCTTTGGCAGGAATGGTTTCCCCTCACTCAGGTCTTTATGGGGCCAGGAAATGGGCTGCTCTACTTTATGGGAAACAAGTAATTAGGTCTCACCAAATTCAAGGTACCTGGCTGTGAGGAGCAGGCAACTTGTCCTCGCTAGTTCTTCTAGAAAAGGGCTGAGAAGTTCTTTGCATACTTTGCAGTGCTACACTAGATTTTAATATACTCAAGTACATAGATTCATTGAGCAATTCTGAAATCTCTGTTTTCTCCAAAGAATGAGTAATGTTGTAATCACATCACCTTATTTATTTTTTTTTAAAAGCAGCCCTATGAGATTTTGGATGACGAAGATATAGTAGCATTTAGTCCATCCCAAGAATATTTTGCAGTTGCTGTCTCTATTCGTGGCTTTTGCAGCTTAAAGACTGAATATGGGAAGGTATAAATTTAAACAGCTTTCTCTGCTTTCTTGTCCACATAAAGTGATGCTACGCTCAGTCAATGGAGGAGGCAGATGAGTCATCCAGCCAAGATGCAGCTTTCTGAGATATGTTGCTCATGAGCTGTCATGTAGAAAAGAGGTGATGGTATTTGGATGTAGGGCTTTCTCCTAAATTCCTCTTTTCCATAGTTTCTGTAGGCTTTGGATGGATCTTTTGCTTGTGACTGTCATCATCATGCTTGGGCTCATGATATCCTGGATATGTATATCCAAATGCAATGCACAGATGCACCTTTGTAGGAAAAGTACTTCCTAGGCAGCACTGACTCCTAGAGATCTGTAGTAAGCACAGCAAAGGAGCCCACTGCAGGGAGGGTCATGTGCATGAGCAGTGGTGCTGCTCCCACCAGACATCCTGGCAGCTTCTCGCACCAGGGCCCTGGCAGCACTGAGGCCAGATTTTTTACTTTAAAATTGAAAGCCTTTATTTTAGTTTGTAAGTGTCATGGGTGTTTTTAGATGCCAGGTAGAAACCAAGGGGATCAGGACATCCAGGGCCAACTTCCTTCAATGTGTTGATGACAGATAGAGATGAACTGCCAAGTGTGGCACAGATTGACCTCTGTCTTCTGCCTGAGGCCAGAAGCCGTGGTCTTTCCTGCTGTGAAATGGCCTGAGAGGTTTCTCATCAGGAAGGAGATCTCCCTAAATTGTACAGTCAGACGCACTGAAGTCTTCCTCCAAACTGAGCAGAAATCTCTAGGCCCTGGCAGTAATTCTACATCCTCATGGTCCTCATGGCCTTATCAGAACATCTCCACTGGTGTGTGATTAACACGAAGGTATTGTAGCAACAGCTGCCAGTTTTGTACTCCTTATTGCCATTTTTATTATTACTATTTCATTAATTTTGCGGGAGCAGAGACAGGGACATATATCCTCAGCTCTGACCCTGGCATCTTCATGTCATATTCTTCTATATCTCTGCATACTCCTTACTTTTGAGGCTAGTTGTGGGTAGGGGGAAACTATGTAAAGACCTCAGAGCCAGCTGCTGCCCACAGCATGCTGCTCTTTCTGTTTCTTCTTTCAGGATCAAATCAGATTCTCACTAAACCCAGTGTAAAAGCTGCTTTTAACTTCAATGACAGCTGTCCTGAGCTGTTACCAAAACCATGGGATAGGTGTATTAAAGCACAAATGAGTTTTCCTCAAAGCAACCTTGTTTTGTGAGTAGCTGAGCATCTCCTGCCACATGAGAAGCACTCTTGATTTCTCTTGGTTTCAGTGTGGGCTTGGTGCTCAACTTCTCTTCAGAGGTGCTCAGCCTTGGACAGGATGGGATCTTTTTATCTGGTGAACCATTCAGGGAACTAATGCTCAAATACATCCATGTCACTGTTTGAATTCCCAGGTCATACAGCTCATCTAGAGATCTGCTCAGAGGTGAGTGTGAAATAATAATGCCTTGCACTTCCTGGATGCTTTTCATCTTTCCAAATATTTATTAATTAGCCCTCAAAACACCCCTGTGAGGCAGATAAGAGATGGATAGATACGGCTTCTTTCACACACCAGTGGAACTGAGCAGCTGTCTGGCTGTATAAGACAACGCTGCCCGCAGTTTGGGGCAGATTAGGAAGTAGATAACAAACCTGTATCTTGTTGAGGGTTATCTACTTTAGCTAGGCAGAATTTAATTACCTCTGCTGGAGCTCGGCCAGTAAGTTGGGGCTTGCCTCCCTCTATTCATTGCTTTCACTGTGGAGAGTGTAGGTCCATCAGGTTCTCATCCCATTCAAATGGTGCTCTTGCACCTTGGTCTGGCTTGAGTGGGTGTAGAGCTGGGACTAGAGAACCCTTGCTGGGGCTTGGCATGTGTCTCATTTCCCCAGAGATTCATCCCGGTGCCTTCTGTTGTGGCAAGCGAAGCCCTGCACCTTACACTGAGATTCCCTCTCTGGTATCCCCAGGGCAATCGGAGCTGCACAACATGAATTCCCTTTTGTTTGTTGATGCAGCATGTCATTCTAAAGCATAAAAATGTTGAAGCTCGAACTCAAATTTTACCTATTTTGTATTAATGCTTTTTAATAAATCTCCAGACTCTCTTTAAAGCTTCATAGAGTGAAATTTATTGTAAAACTATACTTACTGTATTTTATGTCCACTGTAATTGCTTGTTTCATCTAATTCAGATTATACTCATGTATAACAAGGACTAGCCCAAGATAGAAAGCAATGAATTGTTAATCAAGAAAGTTGGGGAATTAAGATTTTTAAACATACGTACTAGATATATGTGTAATACTTAGATCTGAAAGGACTTGTGCAATATGCTTTTTCAAATTTTGAAAAGAAAATGACTAACACATCAGATCTTGAAAAGGAATTGGCCAATAAATCAAATCTGGAAATGAAAATGACGGATAAATCAGGTCTAAAAAAAGCAAACAACCAGTATGTCAAATTCATGGCATGTTTATTAAGATAAGGTCAGGAATCGGCATGCTACAATCATGCAATTAAGTACTTGAAATTCTTCAACAACAAATCATCTGTGCAGGTGCACACACACACGTCTCTACATACATACACAAGGTAAACATGCGTATGTTTTTGCAGTGTTTTGAGCCACACTAAGAGCGTACACAGTATGTGCTTAAGTTTCTTAGGTGCGCCTAGGTTTTCAGTTTGAAATCTCTCAATTTCAGTATTTGTATGTTACTAGACCTGAACAGCTCATGGTTCCAAGTCTTTTAAAAATGGTAATTGTTAATATAGCCCGGATTTTAAAAATGTTGAGACATGCCTTGTTCTGAAAGCTTTCTGCTTTTGTTTTCTGATTCTAAATGTGCACTAGCAGCAGCACAAACTCTGTTGGCTAATTCAAAGGATTTTGATAGACAGCTTGGGCCCAAAGCATATTTTCAAGATCAAGACTATAAAAATCTCACTATGGAAAAATCATCATTTGCCTCACTGACTTTGATTTACATCTGTGTTACAGAGCCATGAAATTTAAAATAAGATGACCTAAATTGTCCTATAATAATGTGGGCATGAACATATACTCCTGGTGGCAAAGTTTCTCTATCACTCTACCAAATGAAATCTAGTTTTTACTGCCAATCAGTTAGGCATCATTAACCCTTTAAGAACATTATTAGCATTCTCACAAAGCTTTCCGTGATCTAACAAATGTTTTCAGACTTAACTTGTCGAGGTTAAAGAATCCAAGCCAGTAAGATTAAGGACATTTTTGTCCTCTGCAATAATATGTATACGCTCTCCATCACACCAAATATAAATTATTAGTAGTGGTTTTAAAAAAGCTTGCAAAAATGTAGTATTTAAGTTAAAAAGCAGTCCTTCATAAGCTGTCCCCAACTTCTACTCTGAATATATGTTCCTCCCCCTCATCCTTTTTTTGCTGTATAGTAGAAAAATTGCTCTGCACATGAATCCTTCAGGATCTAGGAATGAAAATTGCTTTGCATTTCCTATTACATTATGGTGTTCTCCATTCTGTTCAGTTTGGTTGTTTGTTTTTTTTTCTCAGTTCATGTTGTTCTTTTTGCAATAAGTGTATGTTTGAATTGAATTGAAGAGTAGCATATTAAAGAACTGGTTTTCATAGCTGTTTATGCCTTTTCATCCAAAGAAGTGTGAGAAAAGCAATCAAGGTTTCAGATTGACATGCTAAGGCAAGAACTATCAGAGAAAGCATCTTGCTGTTGGAGTGCTGCATATTTGCATACCTAGTTTCTTTGAATTAGTCCAGACTAAACCAAGGTATTTATAGAACTAGCTTCAGCCTTTCTTCAAGCTTATAAAGAACAACTGATTTAGTTTCAGGTAAAGTAATTATTAATCTTTTCCCCCAGCTTTACGCCTCTGAATATGTCAAAATGTAGCACCTATAACCCCTACTCATTGCATTATTCAGACTTTCCATCACTCTGTTTTTCAACAGATGGCATCTGGGTGACTTGCGGTCTTACAAGTGGGATTGATGATGTGAAATAGAGGAGCTTAAAAAGTAATTGCTGAGACAGGAGTAAAAATTAGAAATTAATATTACTGTAGGAAATGGAAAGCAGCCTCACATGGAAGCGAAGTTCTCAACTGGTAACTTTTATGTCAAAAGTGGTGTTTGATTTGTATTATTGCAATATAAATAAAGTGATGTAGGCAGTGGTATTATGTTCAGTAATTTCTCATGCAGGCATTTGGGATGAGCTTCCCATGAAAGACAAGTGAGTAAGAAACTGCATGACTAGCTACTCCTCTGCTCATAGAGAGGACCACATCCTTCAGCGAGGATTCGGGAAAGGGGTTACTTGTGCAAGTAAAACAACCTGTGGTTTTTGGTTCTAAAGAGCTCACATTAGCATTTTGCTGATGAATTGATGTGGCTCACAAAACAGCTTGAGACAGTCAGTATGAGTGTGTGTGAATTGAGGCTGGGTAAACAGTCAGTTTTAAGGGAAGGATGAGAACTTAGAAGATCAAGAGTACAATTTACATGACTGGCTGAAAGATACATTCAGGTGCTACTGATGAATCTCAGCAGTATTTATAATGGATTTACGTAGTAGTAATAATCCAGAGAATAATTTTCTCTGTGAAAGGGACAGTGGTAACATAAGAGGTCAGCGTCCTGGGCTATGTCATCACCACTGCAGAAAATCAGCAGAAATAAGTTGCCACATTTTGACTAGGATGTAGTTTAAAGCACCACTTTCCATCTTAGCTTAGCTCTGAGGTGCCTATTCAGTATGAACCCTGCATCACTGGTGAACAGAGATTCATAGTCAACTCCAGGTAACTGGTGCTTGGAGTCCTACAGAAATTGCCATGTGAATCATGGGGAATCATCTGTGCTTGCTGGATGTGTGTTAGCACTGTGGTGCAGTGATGGTTTTGAAAGCAAGCATGAATATGATTGGTGGTTTGCTTCTTCCAGTGCTAGATCTGCTGCTTT
Source organism: Mesitornis unicolor (assembly GCF_000695765.1). Classification (NCBI taxonomy): domain Eukaryota; kingdom Metazoa; phylum Chordata; class Aves; order Mesitornithiformes; family Mesitornithidae; genus Mesitornis; species Mesitornis unicolor. The sequence goes on from NW_010207593.1 coordinate 22,114, forward strand.
TGTGTACCAAAACCCCCATGTAAAGAAAAACTTAAGTTGATCTCCAGCCCCTATGGTTTCAGTAAGATTCAGCTATGAGTCTAAGTATGGACATAACTCTTTAATGAGTCAGGATCTAAATTCACATCTTTTAATAAGATGAATGCTCAAGAATGAAGAGGTTATTTTCTGTCCTAGTGGAATCTTTTTTGGCATAACACATTTTAACACCTATATATAAATTCACAGTGGTGTATGAAATACTTTTCCCTATCATATACTGTCTTTGTCTCTACCTTCTCCTAACCTTTATCTCAGTAGAAAAGAACATTTAGAAAAGCACACTTAAAAATGTGTGCTAAAAACTTACTGCCTGAAAACATGGAAATTGTTTTAACTAAACCTTTTTGAGGCTTAAAGAACTTCAAAAAGAAATTTGGAATCATAAAAACTTCTGAAGGTATTTCTGCGGGTTTTTTCGTTGCTGTTTGAAAAATGAAAGTAATGGCTTTAAAATATGTGCACTGAAGAGATGAGGCTTTTGTTCTGACAGCTTGTACATCAAATTTCGGCATGATGAGGTTTGAAACGGTAGAAGTTAGAATTTGATAAAACAAGCTTTTGGAGGTCTGTTCTCTAGAAGATCCCTGCATGCTGCATGAATCCAGGGAAAAATCATGGAAATGAAGTGGATTTTCTTTTTAACACTATGCAGCTGCTAAGAAAATAAGAGTGCAAGAGTGCAATTATAGACTCTTTAAGATACTGTAATGGCAAGAATTTTGCAGTAATATTTTCACTGTTGAAATCAGCTTATTTGTTGCAGTTCGTTAGTATTTAGGCCTAAGGAAACATGTAATCTCAACCCTTTCCCAGCAGAGGAAAGAATGTTTTTGACATGTGATTAGTTTCTTGTTTTCTTCAGGTTCCCATTTTTGCTCCCTTTCTGTATTTTCTGAACAGTATAGCAATACGCAATCAAATGTAAAGGGTTTTTAGATTGTTTTTAGAAGTGAAATGAAATACATTGCCATCAATAAGCACAATAGAAATATGCTTTTCCTGAATTAGCTGTTATCATCCAGATCCTGTGTCCCAGGGCTCAGGACAGAGGGTCTGTGGGGCTCCGCAGAAGCTGGAGAAGTAGATATGGGTTTGCACGATGTGAGGGGTTCCTTGGGAAGAGGCAGTACCTTAACATGGCTGAGGAGAGCGTTTAAGAGGCTTGAAAATTTAGGACAGGTATTTTGAGAAGCGGAGCTGTGATGCTGAGCAGGAGCGTGGGGCTCAAGGAGGGCTGGGGGGGGCTGCCCTGCTGAGAGCCAGGAAAACTCCTTTCTTCTGACTGGTGCTGATCACTTGGGTGGAATGAAGGTCAGGGGACATCCCCTGTCCTCACCTCAGGTCAAGAAGAAGGTGGAAGGCAAATAAACCTGCTCTCCCCTCTGGGGTGATCCAGTCTGATGGGCTGGGTCCTCCCCATGGAGGACAAGAGCGGAGCCTAAATTTCAGGGAGGAGAGGGAAGGGGCTTGAGACATCGAGGTGATATCCATATTCCCTTCTTGTCAAAAAGCTTAGCAAAACAAAATAGAAAAAGTCTCCAGCAGCAGGGAGTGAACGGCTGGAATTTCCTTAATATTAACTGAGCTTTAGGCAGCAAGCCTTAACGTGGAGAATTATTTTTAATTAATAGCTTTTCCCCTA
>NW_010207593.1:23828-24381 GCF_000695765.1 Mesitornis unicolor
AGGAAGATCTTCTTTGCATCGCACAAGGAGGGGAGATAGGAGCAGTCCTGGTTTTGTAACTGATAACTATTTCAGGCCAACTGCATTGCCTGGAATAACTTTGTATTCAGGAAAAGAACAAAATGTTACATCAAAGGATACCTCCTTCTGGTTCTTGGATTTAAATTGCCTCTCCAGATAAACCCGCGGCCTGGCCAGAAATGGGTTGATAGATTTTTAAGAGTCTCCTGGCCAAATTAATCTCTCTCTCTCGCCTCTGTGCTATCAGCATGGCATTTGGCCCTCAGAGGGGACCTTTCAAGGGTGCTGAGCAGTTACAGCTCCGTGAGGGTCTGAGGGCGCAGGCCTTGTGCCGGGCGGCAGGGCCCTTTACCCAAACTAGCCCAGCCCCAGATGGAAAAAGAAGCAGGAAGGTGTTGTGAATTTGTATTACTTTAACACAATGGGTTTGTTCAGAGACAGTTTTCAGGCAATAAATGGCTCCTTTGTGTTACTTCCCTCCCCGTGGTTGCTTGTGGAGCTGTATATGTACATATCATTTTGCCTGTGTATT
>NW_010207593.1:24412-39946 GCF_000695765.1 Mesitornis unicolor
CAGTAATTCTCCCTGGCTTCAGGCTCCCTCTTCCTCTCCTTCTCCCTGTTGTCCAACACCCCCTGCCCCAGTACACAATTCAAGCAAAATAAGTAACGAGTTTATGGGGAAAAAAGAAATCCTCTTTTTGCTTCTCTTATTTTGAGGGCTGAGAGAGACTGGGTAGTGCATCATTTTATGAGCAGCTTCATGGTAGTGGGAACATGTGCTTGTTATGCTGTGGCACTGTAAGAGGGTGATCGTCATGGACTATAAAGTAATGGGAAGTCTCACAGCCCCTCCAGCTCTGTAATACAGTAGCTTGCTCACACAGGAGAGAGGGATTTATAGCATTGCCTTGTATTTTTTAACATATTTTTTCTGCATTTTATTTACAACCTAGCCCAGCAGTTCTTGCTTTGTCCCCTGTCTCCATTCCCTCCTCACTTGATTCTGCCTGTTCTTTTTGTTGTGTTGGAGCCCCAGCAGGGTCCAAAAAACTCATCAGGTTAGGTGGAGGAGCAGCATGGATAAAGGCTGAACTTTGATGTGTGCACATTCCCCTTCAAGCACTGTGTCTTACTTAAGTAGAAGCAACTGAGGGAAAAATATCTGCTTTTCTAGACTGTGGGGAAGGCAAGGAGAGGATGGAGCTGGGGAGGAAAGTATATGAAAATGAGTGTGTTCCTTGTTATCAAACTTGTCAAGCTATTTTTCTTATGAGCTTTTGTTAAAGCCAAGTGTCTTTCTCTTATTTAAATAAAAGTATAATCTCTGAAGGAGTTTTGAGTTGCAGCTTTTCAAAGCAGTGGGGTGTAGTTCCGTTTTATTAGCTGTCATTGAAGATCTGATGCAGTCATGTCAGAGGCTGTAAATGGCTTGATGCTGTCAAGCCAAAGCAGTTGTGAGTGAGCCTGGGTGCCTGCTTTCACTGGCACTGCCTTCAGAGTCTTCCAGCTACTGGGACTCACGAGCAACATTTCTCAGATTTTGGCCCGGGTTCGGTGGTGTTTGTGGGGTGACCATGCCCTGGTGTGGTTGAAGCATTAGTAAATGTAGAATTAGCATTTACCAGGTGAAGAGGGGAGATTGTGAATGATGCAGGCATCGCCTTAATAATTAAGCAGCTTTTGGGCGATGTTGTCTCTCTGTTAGCATTGGAGCCTGATCCCCAGATCCCTTCCATTTGCTCTGATAACGGCGTGGCATTGCGTGGCTGGCTGCGGCTCAGCTTCAGTATTATCTGCTCCCATTGAAATGACTCCCCAGAAGCTGCAGCAAAGCGTTAACCATCTGGGGTCAAGAAGAGGACATTAAATATCAGCAGCAGCTCTTTTAATCTTAGGAGAAGAATCCTGGTTTGCTTGAACGTGTATGCTGATCAAAGTGTGATAGGATCCGGGATGCCATACAGTTAACAGCTATTTCCCAGAAAGGGTTTTGGGATTTTTCCCCTCCTCTTTTTCAGGTCAAAAAGGAAAAGCACCAGGAATTTTGAATTGTTGGAACTTTTCCTCTTGTGGTTCTACTAATGCAGTGTCTGGAATCAACTGCACCTGACCAATGCTTATACATGTTAACTATCAGCTAACTTAATCTGAACCCCTAAGAAAATAGGTTGTAGCACAGATGTAAGACACTGAAGGAAGACAGTAATTTTTTCCTGTAGATGGGAAATGCATATGTTGCCTCACTCACTTGTCATTACTGAAACTATAGGTAGGGACAAAAATAGAAACTACTGACAGCTTGATTTCTTCATGCTGGCACTGAGCTACAGCAGAGCTCTACAAGACCCTATAAATATGCAAGCGAAGGGAAATCCTACACAAGTGCTATCGTACTGCTATAGGACTGAATAGAATTAGCTTTATTGCAACCAAACGGTATGGACAGAGTCTGCTTTTCAGAGCTTCCCTATCTTGTGAACAATGTAAAATGTGAACCAAAGGCAGCTAATCTGGCCTGTTTACTGGGAACAGTTCCAAAATATATTGTTGGAAATGACTAGAAAAAGCTTTGCACTGCACAGCCCTTATGGTGCAGCCCTTTCTTCCTTTTAAAGGGAAATGTCCTTGCAGAAATTAAACACTGGAGGGAAAAAAAAAAGGGGAGAGAGAGAGAAGAAAAAAAAAAGGAAAGGAATCACTGTAGCTTTAAGCACTTATTAAAATTTGTGGATGATGCGGTACGCATTGAAAGGTCTCCCCCTCCCCCTAAACCTAAACTAACAAAAACAAGCCAACCCCATGAATAGCTCTTCCTAGCTTCCTGCACATTGAATATGTATGTTAAAGGACGAGGAGCCAAGATTCGCTGTGTTTTGCTTTGCTTGGAATATTTTTGCGCATTTGATATATGAAAGTCAGGGGCTATGCCAAGGAGAGCCTGGCGAGCTGGCCATCGTGGAGATTTCTGCTGATGGTTCACAGTGGTGCACAGAAGCAATATGTATCCCACTGTGTAAACGATGCTTCCTGCACCTACGAGTAAGGTTCAAAAGGTTTGCACGGCAAGAAGAGAAAAAACTGCTGCTGGGCTGTGAGTAGAGTAGTTGGGGTGAAACAAGAGTCAAGCAGAATGCAGGGGAAGAGGGACCCCCACAATTGGGGAAGACTCCTTAGGTATGGACTCCTGGAAGTTTTCATCATTATTCTTTTGTATTGTTCTTGACAGAAGATATTATTTGTGCCATCTTTGTGAGCCCTGCCAAGTATGTCTCCTCTCAAGAGGACTCCCTAATCCTCTTACTTTCATTCACATCTCTAAAGTGGCTACATCTCATTTTTATAAGCTGCTGTTGTAAGTTTGCTTCATGATTTAGCCGCTCTTACTTGGTTGTTTTTTTTCTTTGGAGGTGGCAGCTGACTGTGAGCTCTTTCTTCCGTGTTAGAAATGAGCAGTGCACACAACTACAGAGTAAGCATTTCTATCTTCCTCCTGGTTAAAGCAAAAAACCTTGACCCCCGTGCTGGTGGAAGTGAAATGTTTCCAAAACACACAGGCAACTGGAAATGCGACTGTGTTTAAACCCATCCAATTTAAACACAGTTATCCAGGAAAGCATTACTAGGAGAAGATGACTAGTCCCTGACCAGAGGTTTAACTCGGTAACAATTTGTTGGCTGACTTGTAGGTTTTTGTTTTATTGTCTGTACCATGGAGCATCTACCTCTCAATTTGCATGATAATAAAAATCCCACAGAAGTTTAAATTAGAGTAAGGCTGAGAGATCAGGCTTAGCTGTGATCTGGGGTCATTGACTCTCATATCAAATCATGTCACCTTCATTAATAACTGAACCATTGACCCTGAAACTCAAGCAGCTTTCCTCTGATTTCCTAAAATCTGGACTTTTTATTCTGTCAGCTACAGACTCTTAAGGGGCAGTGTGATCCCACTGGCCGAGGATTTGAACCTGTTCTCCTCACTGCTTCTAAGCTTTTCTGCTCTAAGCTGGTTCTCAGCTTTTTCCACACTGGCGTATTCTACCCCAAATTGTGTGGCACAGTCAGCGTGGTACAACGAGCATGGCGTGAGGCCGAGGGATGCTGTGTGGATGTGGGCGCTCAGCGAGGGTGAGCAGCCAAGCAGGGCTGCTGTCTGCCAGGGGATGCGAGATGCTCGGTGAGGGGCTGTGCGTTACACCCAGACCTTTAAAAGGCATGAAGGCAGCATTGCCCCTCTCCCTTTTAGGCTTTTTTTTGAAGAGGTGATCTTTTCTTCTCTTTTAGAGAGTTGACCTTTCTAAATTGGTCTGATTGCTGTCAGTATTCATAGCGGGGGAACAGAGACAGACCCATTATTTCATTGTGCTGTCCCGCACACCAGGCTGGCCTCCATCGCCCCCCCAAAATCTCTGCAGAGTTGCTAGAAGTGGAGAGAGCAGTGGTTTAATTTTCTGTTGTCTTGCCAAGTTAGAATGGGATTAAATGCTCTCAAGGTCTCTGGACTATCACTTTACCCAAAACATCCATCCCAAGCATTCAAAGAGGCATAGAGACTCTGCATAGCTATTTATTTTAAATGCCTGATTAAAATTTCATGAAAACAGGAAGTCATGGGAAAAGAATAGATTGCAAGAACGACGAAATCCAGGGCTTTGTCATTTTTAGCTCAACAACACACAACAATGAAGAAAAAAACCCAACACTCAGCACGTTCAATTGTAAGTGAGGGATATTTTCACAATTGTACTGAGGCCACTAATAGCATATTTTTTCATTGGCAGGGGAGTTCCTGAACTAAGAATGAAACCGATTTTTTGGCTTAATTTATTGCACAATTTTGATTCTGTTCATAAATTGTCACCTCAAGGTAATCTAAAGCTGCTGTACTTACACTCCTCAAACTTTAAGACTTTTTTTGGACTTCAATGGGTTTTTCTATCTTAGCAGCAATAAATATTGCAATGCCACATCCTTAACAGTGCTGCAGCTCTTCTGTCCTAGTATCAGTCTGACTTTTCCATTCTTAAGCATATCTAATCATCCAAAGAAATGGGGGGGCAAGGACAAATGACTGATTTTTCTGAATGTCTACCACATGCAAAGGATCTTCATGGTTTCTCTGTCTTCTAGAGAGCATTTTTCTTGTACGTAACTTCTGTCCTTCTTTTACTCTCTGCTGAAAACATGTGAATCAAAAGCAATGTTTAGACAGGCTGCACTATGAAAGGATTTAGAGTCCATTGAAGTCATCTTGCCTTTTTAGGCTTTGGGCAGCAGGACTTCCATTAACAGGCTGAAAATGCCCCTCAGCCATTTTCCAGTACCTTTGTCACCTTGGCTATCCGTAGGTCGTTGTGGGGCATTTACAAAACAGCAGTGTCCCAGTCTGTGCCCCTGTACCGATCCCATCAAAAATAGATGGATGTTAAAATTCTTTATTATCCTCTTGCTGCAAAGACAGCATATGTAGGGATCTCAGCTAGAGCATGCATTGGCTCTGGGTATGATATAATTATGATAGCTTAATGACAAATTAAGTTTTCACTTGCCAATGTCAAATTAATCCTGTCAGTATATACGTCACTGCGAGTGCATTGCTCAGTGTACCTTACAATATGCATAATACCTCGTTTCCTTGCTTCTTCTTCACATCATGTGGTCCTCTTGGTGCAGATGCTGTTCAGATGCTTAAAGAGCTGTAACACTACCAGGGAAAAGAAGAAAAAAAACAACCAGTATGATATACTGGCATGAATATAATGAGCCTAAAACCTTGGAAGTCTTTCTTTGTATATAATTCTTGCTGCAAACAATCGCAGCCTCATGGATTCCTCTATTATTTCAGGTGTAAAAATCGTGCAGAAATTTGATGGGAATTATTGCTGGAGTTAGTTAATTGTCTGGCTAGGTGTACATGTGAGTAGAGATAGCAGGGTGTCCAGAAATGACCTTCTCCCTTGTTAGTTCGGTCCCTGGCCAGCTGGACATTTGGTATGCTGAGGTGAACAGTTTCATGGCTTCGCCACTTTACAGGGCCGCAAGTTCCCCGTGTTATTTCATTGTATTAAAAGGAGGGGGGGGTGGAATCAGCTGCTGCAGAATGTCCCTTACGATTTAAGAAAGCGCAGCAATAATCGCTGGTAGACTTTTGCAGAGCAAAATAGCGCGTGGCTCGGTCCACGCCTGCACCCTCCAGTCGTCCCCGCTCTGTGCCAGCATGTCACAGGTGCACACCACAAGGGACAATGCAGCAAATGTAATTGGGAGGCAGGTGGTGAAAGCTTGGACTCCGTAACACATTCATCCCAAGGTGCACTTGTGCATCTGTTAGAAAGTGAAGTAATTTTTTTTTTTTAATTCAGTTGGTTTAAGAGAGATCTGAGCTATAGGAAAACATTTCCCATCTCCTAAATACAACAGCGAGACAGGGAAAACATTTCCAATCTACTAAATAAAACAGAGAGAAAGTTACCGAAATCCTCGGAGACCGGGAGTGACATGGATTGGTGGCTGCTGCGCTCAGGGAAAAAGTGAGGGGCTGTAGGTTTACATAGAAGTGGGTCAAGTGTTTTTAAGAAACTTGACAGGGCCTTTTCCTCCTTTGCCATCTTTGTAATATCAGTGCAAGCTTTTCCTTTTTAGATACCAGTCTTTTGTAGTAGTGCTCGCATGTGCTCAACCTTCCCCACATCTTTCCAAGAGCCAGAGCCGAGCCTCTCATTATGGGAACCTTTGTATTTCTCCTCCAAGTCCTAACAAATGGGGTTTATTCCCTCTCTAAAACAATGAGAGGCCTCAAATGCTTGTACTCTTGTAGGGAACCTGAAATCAAATCTCCGAGAGCCAAACTGCAGTGATCTCCGGGGTGGAGTATAACAGCTATAGCGCAGCATACAGAATCCCTCTACAGGAGAGGGCGACTGGTGCCAATTCTGGGCAAAACTATGGGGAATGGGATTCAAATGAGCACACCCGCAATGTTGCTGACAGATGAAAATGAACAGCGCAGTACTGCAAAAATGCATGTAGGTTTTAGTAGCCTTTGGTGGACAAAATCCTGCTTTTATATGAAGAATATGTAAACAAGACAAACAATGTTAAAAATATATCACACAGTTCAAATGCCGAATGCTTCATAATCCCTTGGAGAGGATTTTCCCTGGCTGTTTCCATTCCTGACTGTAGTGCTCAACTCTCCTTTTAATCTGGAGTTGGGTCCTGCCATCACCCGCAGCTCTGTGGAGTGGTTTGCATGTGTGACTGCAGGAGGGTCCCTCTGCTCCTCTCCCGAGCCCTGCTCCAGCCTCTCCCGGGTGTTCGGTCACAGACTTTGTCCTCCTGTCCTCCGTCTCTCCCCTCAGAGCAACTCCTTGGCTGGCAGCATGGCCAGGTTAACTGAAAGCGTGAGGTTTTGATAAACCACGGCAAATGTTTTCTGTCTCCCAGAAGAGTGCTGTGCCGGAAAATAATTTGCAGAAGACAGAAGCTGAGATCTGGTTTCATTTTTGGTGCAGCTACTACAGTTTCTAGCTGCAAACCCTTATCGGTGTAGTCCTTGGATAGTTGCTCAGCAGCAGAGATCCTGCAGGCGAATGCTGTGTTATTGCTTCATCCCATGGGGCTTTTTTTGTCCGTGCTGTTCAGGCTTCTAAACCTTCTGAAGACACTGTAATTGGGTCCTTGAGCAACTTGGCTTCTTTCATAGCACAAGTTAAGTTTTTAGACTGGGCTTTGGAAATAAAATAAAATATAGTAAAATAAAATAAAATAAAGCTAAATAAAGCAAAATAAAATAAAGCAAAATAAAGCAAAATAAAAAAGTAATGTAAAGTAAAAGAAATGGGTAAAAAGTAAGTGTACATAGTTAGGAAAAAAGAAATAAAGTTCCTAATAAATAAATTATATATTTATTCCTTGGAGTGATCTAGGACAGCTGATGGAGATTGACACTCTAAGCTACACAAATGTTTTAAATGTGTAAAGAATCCTTTATAAATTCAGCTCTGTTTGCTATGGTACACTTTCCAAATTAGGATACTGCAGAGCAGATTGTGAAACAATGATTTACATGACTTGAGGATTTTGCTCCCTGTGATTAAACACAATAGCACTTCCTTTGGTGCCTTTTAAAATGTATTTTCAAAAATGTATTTAAACGTATGTATAAATGTATTTAAAATACAGGTTATTTCAACAAAAGTAAAAATATGAGGAAGAAAGTGCATTATTGAGTGCTGTGAAAAGTACAGCTAAACATCTTTCGAATCCAGCATTCTAAAGATGGAAAAAAAAGTTAAAATTACAGCTAAGAAAAATATGCAATATACCATTTATTTTCTGGTAGGAAAGTGAAAACATGGAGTTTTGTTGGCTCGTTCTTCCTTTTGCAAAGGATTTAGCGTTGAGCTTTTACCTAGCTACATGATATACTGCAGTGAAATGCATGGAAATTTGGGATTAGATATGTGTTGTAACATTGAGTAAATTTTATGTTGAGAAATTTAGAGCATGCCAAACGGCTAGCTACCCCGACAAAAGACTAACATGAATAGATTGGAGAATTATTAGCCTCTAATAATAGATTATATACTATACATCAAGTAATGACTACTTACTGTCCTGCATTTATCTGTTACATGATGTCCTTTTTAATTACCTACCCTGCTGCCACTGAGGCCAGCAGCTGGTGCAAGAAGCACTGCAAAGCCCATGCCTTCTTTCCTCGTAAAATGGAAATGTACTCCCAGTCTGTGCCCTTGTAGTTGTTAGATGTGGGTTTCCCAGGAATAAAAGCATCCAAAGCATGTCTTTTGAACAGTAGTTTTTAAGAGAGATTTTCTTACTGAAATATTTTTTGACATGCTTTGAATGGAGAGCAAAACTCCACCAATTGACCCTGCCTGTGGCTCTTCCCGTCAGATTTTAATTCCTTCTGCTGCTTGTCTAGGTGAGGAGCAGATAAAAATAGATTGTTAGATGAGGCTGTTGCTTTTAATTATATTCATAATGAGCATTTGCCATCCTTAATTCAATAGTGCCATATAACAGGGGGGAGGGCAGGCTTTTTTAACCTCATTTCCTAAGGAAATGAGGCATTTATCTTCCCACCACCCACCCACCTGGACCCAGTTATCTCCTAACAATGTGTGAATGCCTTCCAAGTGGGTTTCAAAGGGGAGGGGACATCTCAAGCATTATGAAGTTCTCGCAAAAATCAGAGTACAAGAAGCAGCTCCATGTTGGTGTTTGTGCCAGGGACCAGATAAATTCAGTTTTTATCCATCAGGTTTGCTGCTGGAGCTGGGTTTTGGGATGGGCAATATGGGACATAACCAGAAGAAATAAGTTATGCTGCTGGCAGTTTCTTTTCTGGTAGGAGCATAAACTCTGTGAACCTCATTTTGTGCTAGTTCTCCCCAGCATAATGTCAGTGCAGGCAGCCTCCCTGTTTTGGTGAAAACAGGGCAGAATGAGAAGCTGGCTTGCTTGCTGGGAGGAGGACAAGGCTCAGCTGAAAGTTTGTTGCCGTGCTTTTGGACCAGCAGGGGACCTTTCCCCTGCTGTGCCCCTAAAAGAGCAGCTCTCCTCCTTGCTCCCCTGCCTCTATCCGCTCCCACATCTACTGCTCTTGGAACTGGCAGCGCATTAATAAAAAAATGTAAGTTTTATGGGACAAAGTAAATAAGGCAATTCATATATCATTCCTAAGACACAGAGAAAGGAGGCAGAGAAAAATAACCATCCTATATTTTATATGAGGATATTTCCATGAGTCAGCTCATTTTCAGGTTTCTGGGCTTCCAGCTGCAAGCTCTGCTGTGTTGGCTTATCTTCTATTTGAGGCCTGGCATGTGCCAGAAGTAGCTTATAATTGGCTGTATTTCCCCTTTGTAAATGGTGATAATAGACCCTTTATCAGCAGAGAATGGTTAAAAATTTGGATGTCTTTAATTTCATCACAACTCGTAATTTTTTTCAGGCATAATATTACATGAATAGATCTCAGAGCTTCTTGTTCTGGCTGCAGAGCTGACAACAGAGGGGATGATTTTTGTAGGTGGGGTATTGAACCACCCTTCAAATGCTTCCGAAGCAGTGGCCATAGAGCTTATTTATCCTTTAACCCTTCTGGCATGGGATTCATTAACCCCTGGACTTATGGAAAGTTGCAGTTGTTGCTGCTCAGCTTGGCCGAGAGAGGCTGATGCACTTGTGGCAGCCCTGGTGTCTATTACAGGGCAAAAATGCAAGGTATTTTAAATGTGTTTTAATTCATTTGAGGTTTTCAATGAACTCACCTCAGCCTTCTGTACTTCTCCTGAGATTGTTTCCTGTGGATTTCAAAAATGTTTAAATCTAACTGAGGGGAAAAAAAACCAACAACCTAACACACAGCTCATTCAATATGATTTCTAAAGACAACTATGCAAGCTTTATAAGAATGAATTTTCAATTTGTACATGGTGGGAGAATTTGGTTGATCACAGACATAGGAAGGATGTCACAAGGTTTATTTGGCCAGTCATAACTTGAATTTTGGATAAATTCTGTCAAACTGTTAAAAAGGTATGGAAATATATCCCTTGATGCATTCAAATAACAAATATGTTTGAGGGAAACTGCAATCTGCTCAAAGATACCCTGCGAATAGAAAAGATTTCACATGTGTTTAATATATTCTTTTTGGGGAATTAATTGTCCACCAGCACTGACAAGCATGGGGGATGGAGGAGTGGAATGGGAGCGATTTGCAGTTCTTAGTGGGAATTAGTGGCATGGCTGTATTATAACAATCATAATTAAGCTTTGTACTTGAACAGTGCCTTTCCTTGGGGAGTCTCAAGGCACTCTGTCAAATTTATGGGGAATCCCAGGGAAATAAGTGATTTCCCTACAGATCTGCAGAGATGCATTGATGGAGCTGCAGGCAGACCCCAGGTCTCCAGGCTCCTGGACGCTGCCTTGTTCCTCTTTCGCAGCCTGGGCAGGGCTCGGAGCTTGGAACTTCCCGGTGCTGGGTAGCACATCCCTGTGTGTACAGGTGCGTGCTGGGAGCTGGGGGGGAGGCCTCCCCCTTGTGTGGTTGAGTGGGAATGTGAGCTGGGGTGGTGGGAAGGTGCAGGCAGGGACAGGCAGTGCACAACAGAAGGCACTTTCAGCAGCAGCCTGAGCTTCAATGAGCTGAAAATAACAGTGGGAAAATGCACTTTGTCATTGTATAACCGTGGGGAAGTCCTGAGTCCTCCAGACCTCAGTTTACCCACCTGTGTCGTTAATATGACAATGCTGCAGGAGGACTTGTGGGGATAGATTTTTTTAAATGGCAAGGAGGATGAAAAATCAGGGAAATTTTACCTAGGAATGTGATGCATTTGCCATCGTTGGAAGTTTTTCCAATGCTGCAGTGCTTACCAGAAAAGTATGCTCTACTTTATCTCAAAATGTAGGGTTCATGCACAAAATACATGTGGAAATTATTTATTTGGTGTGAAGGCAGAGCCAATGAGATGATCACAGGGATCTGTTCTGTTTTAAATCCCAATGGTTAAAAATCTGTGCAATTTCATGTTCCTAATGTGGTTTGAGATCTTCAGAGGCAACGTCCCTTTGGGATCACTATGATAAATTAACCTCCTCAAGTAAGCTGATTTGAACTATGCGCATATGACAAGGCTCGTATTATATTACTGGTTTGTTTGTTCCCTTGCCTGGTTTCACCAGTTTGTGCAGCCTAGTGAAAGACTGAGCAAATTCACTTGACTCCATAGACTGAGCAGAGCCGACAATAAGTTTTTCATCTAAGTGCCTGCAGAGGATGACAAAGTGTTTAAAAGACAACTGGACTTACTTACATTATTGAGCACATTTAAAGTAAGCAGTAAAACCTTAAGCATTGATTTGGTGTTTTACTGAAACCAATAGAGAGATTTAAAAATAGTGGTTACATGGTGAAAAGCACAGCTCTGGTGAAAATCCCCATATTTGCACTGAATAAATCCTCTTCCTCCTTGGAGCGAGCTGAGTGTGGAGGGAAATGCAGTTATCGGCCTCTGTCATTAGGTCCAGGCTGTTCATTTGCCTTGATGATAGGCAAAAGGATGGTTTTGGGTGTGTGTGAAGGAGCCTGTCAAGGAGCAATGGGCAATGCTCCTCTGGATGGGAGCATGTGGTATTTTAGAGGGAGCTGAGTCGTTGCTGCTGTGCAGAAATCTCTCCTTCAGCCCTGGGACCAAGAGTCCCGGTGGTGGCATGGTGAGTCGCATCGCTCTCCTGCAGTGCTGCTGGCATCTCTGCAAGGCCTGGGGCAGAGGACCAAGGGTATCCCACCAGAACTGGGACAGTTGGCAATCCTCATTCTTGTGCAGACTGTGTGAAATGCACACCATTCCCCAGAGCTTACAGGCACAGTTACAAACGAAGCAAAGATGGCAGGAATGACATTCCCTTGCTAATTATAGTGTGGTCCCATCTGTATATTTAGTGTTATGTCACCAACTCCAGCCTGCTTTTTTTCTAGCAGAGAAATACTGCTGCAGACCAAAGCTCAGCACAAAAGGCTCCAGACCTCTAGTAACATTGTAGGTACTTGTTTCATGAGGGCAAAACAGCCACCACTCTATTTTTAAGGGCTATTGGTTGGAAATCTGAGAGCATATTGGCTAAGGTGCTTTTTGGGTAACTCAGCAGTCCATATTTTAAAATGAAGCCTGGACAAACGTAACAGAGCACAGTGGCTGCACATGTCATTGAACCCCACAGGCTTCATCAGTGACTTGTGCCTGGCAGTGAAGCTGTGAATCTGGATCCATCCCTCCTTCATGGAGAAGATGGGAGAGCAGCCAGCTCCCTCACCATCAGTGCTCCTCTTGTCTGCAGACTCTTTGGTGAGTCTGGGAAGAATTTGGGCTGTAGGATATGTGCATCGCCCTTCAGTGATTCACCCAGAAGATACGAGGCCAGAAACCACCCTTCTGGATCAGCCTGTAGAGTGTTTCCATTCAATCCCTTGAGGCTCTCACAAGTCCTCCTTGGAGCCCAGATACAGTCCTGGAGTCCATATCCCTGTTTCTGCTGGTGATGTTTCCTAGCTCCGCCTTATAAAATCAAGAAATATTGTGATTTAAGATCTTAAATTTGCTCATATAAGGTGTCATAAGTCCCTCCAGAGGAGTCCATGGGGTGCTTTGTTCCTGCACATTGTACTCGGAGAGCTGTACTGGTAAGCCTTGTGCTAAATCATATAGGACTGAGATTTTTAATTAGGGTAGAGATGGGAGCGTCCAAATCTCATGTGATTAGAGAGTTCTCATAACTTTTATAATAAAGTCCAATTAGCATATTTCTTTCTTTAATGTCTGCATTACTCTGTTCGGTGTTGGAAATCCTAAAATAAGAGCACTTTGCTAAAACTTGAAAGCCATAGAGTGAAAATAGACCAGAAACAGAAGTGAAAACCAGCTTTCCTAATCTAATCCACTGTTTTTGCTAAAAACAATGAAAAAAATATAGGCAAACAAACAAACACCATAAAGAATTACAAGGAAACTAAAATATGAAAACATCCACCTTACTGGTTATAACAGAGGTAAGAGGAATTTTAAAAATTCATTACCTAAGTTTTTAAGCTATCCCAGTGAGAAGGGGCAGGTGTACCACATAAGGATGCATTTCCTGGAGCTTGCACCCAGAGCTGTCCTTCAGGCTCAGAGCCCCTCTGTGCCCGATGGTGCCCGATGCATTGCGAGGGTGTTCAGTGGAGCTGGTGTGGCAGGAAGGCAAGCAGTCATTGAGCTGTTTTGTGGGTGTGGAGCTGAAACACAAAGGCCACACAGTGTCTCTTAAAGTCAAGGGGAATTTGTACCAACAGAAATAGGCTTTGGTTTTTTGTCGTGCAGGAAGCCGTTGGTGGAGTAGGAATTTAACAAGTTCACAACTTAACAAGTCCCAGCCTAGTGTCTGGACTACAAGAATAGATTTTTTTCTCAAATACCCCCAAACGCTCAATGCTTTTGTCAGATTTCTGTCTCTCTGTACCCGGTGTCACCCTCAGCTTAACAATGAAGGTAGTCCCAGAAAACTTCTCACAAATAAGCAACCTGTGGTCCTTGTTATGAAAGCAACCTCCTACTGTCTTGTATATTAATTCTGTTCTTGTAGGGCACTGCAGAGGTTAAATCTTCTCTGCCTGGCATGCTAATTTTCACTGCTTTCATTTTTTGGGAACTTTCTCCAAGTTTCTGAAAGGTTTACTGCAAGCTATGAAGGCTCCACCTCTTTCTTGGCCTTGTAACCCGTGGGCAGTTCAGCTGAGGCTAAGGGATTTGTGTATAATGATTTGGAAAAGTTGTGAGTATAAATAGAAAGGAATTTGAGATGTTTTTCCCCTCTGTAATTCAACACTCAATATCTTCCCCTTCCACCCTGCACATAAGGTGCTGTACTAAAACCATGGAAAGAATTTGTGGAGCTTCAGATCAAGGAAGTGCATAAGCCAGCAGGCTTTTCTCTCACTTGCTCTTCTTTTAAAATGTGACAATATCATCTCTTCTTGGGAAGTGTATGGCCAGAGGACCTTCCAGACTTTCACCAGATCCTATCAGTAGGAGCATTTGCCCCAGGACAGAGTGGTTAGGGCAACCCTCTGACCTCCTCTTACACACAGTGTGGAGGTGGAGGAGCCTGGAATAAACGTTCAATCTGGGCTTTTTCCTTCTTTTTTTTTCCTCCTTTCTCTTCCTGGTAGCAGTTACCACTGAGAGAACATGTTCAGCCTGCTCTAAGCTCCAACCTTAGTCTTCCTTTGTCCTCAGTGTCTTACAGTTATATGAGGGCATGGCATTGGCTTGCAGAATATCTTGGCCGATCGCATCTCGGTTGATGCTGTGTGATGATGTGCTCATCAGCCTGGAGTCAAGCCCTGGGACAGGCGTGTCGAGCTCCGAAGCTGCTGTCGCATCCCTCAGGTGTCTTTCTTCTCCATAGTCACCTTTGTCTTCTTTTAATTTCTCCTGTGCCTGAAGCCTTGCACACAACTACAATGTGAACTTTAAAAAGCCTCACTTATTCCAGCAGAAATGCCAGCTCTCAGCAGTATCGGTGCAAGCTCTCCATAGTCGCTCTAATTTCTGCACTTGGTCTCAAAAGCCTGATTTAACTGTCCTCATGCAACTCTGTGGTTACATTGTCTTGGGCACAGGCGAAGGGCAATCACAGCCTGTATTGGTATACATTCATTGCCAGCCATTTGATACATGGTTTCATTTTTGAGTTTCGACTTTTTTTTGCACCATGGCAATATTGTTTAAAGAACACTCAATACTTTTGGTAAAAACCTGAGTAAGTATTTGTTATCTTTAGAGGCAATGCTGCTTATTGTCTCTTCATACAAGTAAGCTTTTTCACTGACCTAGATTTTGTTATTCCTTTTTCTGTCTGCTGTCCCACGTTACATTTGCATGGAAGCGAAGTCTTTTTGTCTTTTAGTCTTCTCTTTCACTTGCCATTTCATCCACCAGCTGAAATCACACTTACTGACTTGTGATGGTGTGAATATCTTCACTGGAAATGATGGTATCATTGAGGATCTTGTCTTCAAAGTAAAGGTGAAAAGCTATTGTAGGTGAATCCTTTGGCTGAAGTGACCTGAGGACCAGCCAGCAGCAGAGGAGTATGCAAAGAGGAAAGGTTTATGTGTTTCCATGCAGCAGCAATTTATAGAAAGAAAAGATACATGGGATAGAGTGAGAAACTGGCTTCGTTTCATTTGAAGGGAGTAGTCCTCGCCCTGGGTGTATATTACAACTACCACTAGACACAAAACTATACCTTTTAATTCTGCTGTCGGTTTTAACATGTTATTAAAGAGATACCTGTATTGACAGAAAGAGTTGTAATGCTTTTGGGGAGTTATTATTGTATTACATGATGATGGTGTTTATTGTGGTAGTGCCTTAGGGCCAAATTTATAAACATTGTGGACAGATTACCTGGGTATTATGCTGCGCTTAAACATTTTGTGTGTGTTCCTGTTGAAATCCTGTGAACTGGACAATGTAAAAAAATTAACATTATCAGGGAAAACCTGTTTTTTAAGTCAACTTTCCCT
>NW_010207593.1:39977-43447 GCF_000695765.1 Mesitornis unicolor
CTATGCTTGACTGAAGGACACTTGCTGTAACTCATCTCCTGCTTCTCTACTGTGTTAAAAAATGTTTTTACTAGCACATGTTAACCAAAACCTCTTCCCTTTTGGGGGAAAAAAAAAGAAGCAAGCATGTTTAAAAATGCATTTGATCTGACTAGCTAGTGTATTTTTAAACATGACTGTGTTATGTTTAACAGCGTGTTAGCATATGTCAATTAACTTGTTTCCGCAGCGTGCTGACAGAAGTGCCCCTGCTGCCCCCAGCCCCAAGGGGCCCCTGAGTTCAGCTGAGTCGGCAGACAGGGTGTGTGTACCCGCACCTCCCACTTGCTGAAATTCGGCATTGACTTTTTGTGGGCAGTATTAGGATGCTGGACTTTGTGCTGGAGCGGTTGATGTGAAGGCATGCCTCCTTCTGGTTTGGGGGTAATCACCTACAGCAAGGGGATCTACTAGGGCTTATCTGTCAGCAACCCAAATGATGTCTCTGAGCACACACGTGGGCTGAGAGGCTTTCATTGCATGCAACGCCCTTCCAGACAGAATAAATAGAGACTTTCTCACACTGTCATGAGATTGCACTCCTTCCCTGTGCCAGATATAGATGAGATGGAGGAGAAACGGTGCACGTGAACATAGCCCCTAACTCTCCACCATGTCCAGCCCGGTTGGTGAGGATGACTGTGCATGGCTGGAGTACTTCATGAGCCAAGTCATGTCTGTAGCCATGGAGGCTGCTTACCTCTTTGATGCTCCAGACCATGCTGGCCAGTGCAGAGGGAATATTTTAATCTGTTGTAGGAAACAGCAGTGAGTTTTTGTCCAGGATACTGGCACAGGCTGCTGGATAAAGCCCTGGAAGTGTGTGAACTAACAGATCTTTTCCTGGCAGGACCTTCTGTGTCCTGGCCATGAAATGATGTGCAATGAGAAGTAAGCAGGGTGGGAAGTGCACAATGTCAGCAGCGGTGTGCTGCAGGGGTGCATGCTGCTTTCCCACAAGGATATGTAAGTGCTCATCTGTGCGTTGCAGCTGTGGAAACCCAGGCTCAGTTCAAGGGGCGCTTGTGTTACTGTGCATGTGGAGGGTGTGGGAAAGGTGAATGTGTGGGCATGAAAAAGGCAGAGGAGATGGCTCGGATGGGAGAGAGGTGGGGAGGTTTGTGCTTGTAGTGCAGGAGCTGGGCTGTGCTGTTATCGATGGGCACCAAGGAAGCCAGGTGTCTCCTGGCAAGTCAGCCTGCTGGGAGACCAAAAGAGTCTCCTGGGAATTTCTGTGGCAGTGGTTCATATTGCCACCCCAAAACTCATCGTGTCTGGGCTGGTGTCCCTTGTCCTGCTCCTTCCCCAGGGTATCTGCATCCCCATGCCCTGCCGCTGCAGGCTGTGTGCTGTACCGGGGTCCCAGCCATACCCCATTTGTGGGACCAGCCCCCGGGCAGACAGACCCACCTTGGCTCCTGTGCCTCGTCTGGGGAATTTGGGCAATCTTCCTTTTCGGTTTCATGGTAGGTAAATGTATGAATGATTCCCACGTGTTCTGGTACAGCGTTAATAGGATTGGTACAGATACCTAGCATAGACAGTGTCCAAAAATAGGTCCCTCATCCTGCCAACGTCTTGTACACGTCCTTAACTTTCCTGCCCTGGGAAGGAGCTCCTGGCACCCTGCAGGGCAGGGAAGTTTTTCCATTCACTCCAGTGGGTACAGGATTTCATTCTACATTATAGACCAACAGATTTTAAAGGGACTGTCCACTGGGCACAGTCGTGCTCTTTCCAGGGTTGAAGCGCTTTATATTTTTAGCATTGACTTGACGATCATGAGAGAAAAGCGTGTGTTTTTCCCCTGCTCGGACAGCATGGTCAGATCTGCTGCTCTGCCTATAGCTGCTCAGGGTCAAGTTATTACTGGCCCTGGACCATTTCTTTTGGGTGCTGAACCTTCCTGCCATGCAGCTTTCCTGCTGTAATTGGTACGTGAAGCTGACCCATGCTGGCCGAAACATGTTTCTGAAAATGGGCTTTTATAATTAGCCGGTGTGGGCAAAAAGCGTCTGTTCTGGAGTATGACAGGACTGGGGGAAGGAGTTTGGGGCAGGGGAGGGAGCCCTCCTGGTGAAGCGGCACAGCCCTCCTTGCCAAGCAGTGGCCATGGTGAGCCCTCGGCAAGGGGAAGGACAGAGAGGCCATGACCTGGGGTGTGGGTGCCCAGCTATTTTCTCCCTGTGAGACTGGCTCCCAGGCCTTGGCTCATGCAAACCACAACAGATCCCGTCAAAATGAGTAACTGGAAATTATGTGCTCCCTCCCTGGTTTGGGCTGGGGCTGAATTTCACCTATTGGGCTCAGAGAGTAGGTTTTGCTACTGAACATAATTAAGTGCATCAGAACCTGGTGCTGTGGGATCTGATCCATCCCCGGTAGTCAGGGTGATTGACGTTGGAGCCTTTGATTTCTCCAGAGGTGTCATAATATTTTAAACTTATTATTAATTACAAGTCTATTAATCTCTGAATAGTATTAACAGTATTTCAAAATATTATAATTTTATCCTATCTGACCCACTGGGAAAAAAAAGTAGTTTTGGATGAACTGAACAACTTTATAGACAGTGTGCTTTATAATCAGATGGATTTTTCCTTATTAGTTCAATTTCTATGTAATATTGGTGGAAGATTAAAGATATTGAATCAATGGCTGTAAAAGCTCACATTAAAAATTTGCAGTAAATGAGAAGAGGAAAATTTCATTAGAGGCATAAATTGTTTCAACTGGAATGCGTGCAACTTATTTTTAGTGTTCTACTGACAGTCACCCTTGAAAGTCTTTTTTTCAAAATGTTTTCTTTTCTCAGATAAAAAGAACATGACCTCTAATATTTTGAAATACAGAACTAATTACAGTAGGGAGTGATCCTGATCCCACTGAAGTCAACTGCGGCATCTTTATGACATTGCAGGATACTGCCTCTATTAAGAAATAATAAGGAAATGAGATACTTTAAAGAGAGGGGTTTAAAATGAACTGGATCTGTTGGCCTCTTTTGTAAAAATACCTTAGAGCCACTTTTATCAAGTCAAAAGGTTCATTGAAAAGAGAGAAATTAAAAGATGCCGCTCTTGGAGCCTGGCAAAACATGAAGTTTGCAATAAATATCTCTCCAATCCAATTATAACATTCAAATCAAAGAGGAAAAAAAACAACCAACAACCTATGAAATAAAATGAAAGCTTTCTTTCTACTGAAAAAGTCTACTTGGAGGTGTCCAGACCTAAGGGAATTTCCAAGTCAGCATTATAGCGGTGAAAAAATGTAATGTAAATGAGAATGAAATAATCAAATATTTCTGGTGGAAATAAGTGCAGTTGTTTGATGTAATTTGACACACAGCATAATTTCAACCTCAGCTCTGAAGTTTAAAGGATGAGTGTGACTTCATGAGATTTCTATACAGAAAAGCTGTTCAGCAG